>NW_024753103.1:0-9618 GCF_018991925.1 Homarus americanus
TCCTCGTGACCACCGTTGTGTCAGAACAAATGACTACTGCCTCCTGGTGACCACCGCTGTGTCAGAACAAATGACTGGTGCCTCCTGGTGACCACCGCTGTGTCAGAACATATGACTGCTGCCCTCTGGTGACCAGCGCTGTATCAGAACAAATGACTGGTGCCTCCTGGTGACCACCGCTGTGTCAGAACAAATGACTGCTGCCTCCTGGTGACCACCGCTGTATCAGAACAAATGACTGCTGCCTCCTGGTGACCATCGCTGGGTCAGAACATATGACGGCTGCTTCCTGGTGACCACCACTGTATCAGGACAAAGGACTGCTGCCTCCTGGTGTCAACCGCTGTATCAGGACAAATGACTGCTGCCTCCTGGTGACCACCACTATATCAGGACAAAGGACTGCTGCCTCCTGGTGACCACAGCTGTGTAATAATAATAATAATAATAATAATAATAATTAACGGTTTATTGAAAGAGCTTGGCAGCCAGAAGGCTGAGAATATACAGTTACATATTTGGGGAATGGGTTACGAATTACAAATTATATACAAGTGACATAAGTGACACAAATAAGACATATAGTAACTTAGATGGGGATCAGCTCAAACTACAGTTCATTTCAACATAGTGACAGTGACTGCTCCTGCTGGTGACCACCGCTGTCAGGACAAATAACTGCTGCCTCTTGGTGACCACCGCTGTATTAGAACAAATGAATGCTGCCTCCTGGTGACCACCGCTGTGTCAGAACAAATGACTGCTGCCTTCTGGTGACCACCGCTGTATCAGGACAAAGGACTGCTGCCTCCTGGTGCCCACCGCTGTATCAGGACAAATGACTGCTGCCTCCTGGTGACCACCGCTGTGTCAGAACATATGACGGCTGCCTCCTGGTGACCACCACTATATCAGGACAAAGGACTGCTGCCTCCTGGTGACAAACTGCTGTGTCATAACAAATGACTGTTGCCTCTCGTGACCACCGTTGTGTGTCAGAACAAATGACTGCTGCCTCCTGGGTGACCACCACTGTAAGTCAGAACAAATGACTGCTAAGCCTCTGATGACCACCACTGTGTCAGGACAAATGAATGCTGCCTCCTCGTGACCACCGCTGTGTCAAAACAAATGACTGCTGCCTCCTTGTGACCACCGTTGTGTCAGAACAAATGACTACTGCCTCCTGGTGACCACCGCAGTGTCAGAACAAATGACTACTGCCTCCTGGTGACCACCGCTGTATCAGAACAAATGACGGCTGCTTCCTGGTTACCACCACTGTATCAGGACAAAGGACTGCTGCCTCCTGGTGACCACCGCTGTGTCAGGACAAATGACTGCTGCCTCCTGGTGACCACCACTATATCAGGACAAATGACTGCTGCCTCCTGGTGACCACTGCTGTGTCAGAACATATGACGGCTGCCTCCTGGTGACCACCAGCATATCAGGACAAAGGACTGCTGCCTCTTGGTGGCCACCGCTGTGTCAGGACAAATGACTGCTGCCTCCTCGTGACCACCGCTGTGTCAAAACAAATGACTGCTACCTCCTCGTGACCACAGTTGTGTCAGAACAAACGACTACTGCCTCCTGGTGACCACCACTGTGTCCGGACAAATGACTGCTGCCTCTTGGTGACCACCACTGTCTCAGGACAAATGACTGCTGCCTCTTGGTGACCACCACTGTCTCAGGACAAATGATTGCTGCCTCCTGGTGACCACCACTGTGTTAGGACATATGACTGCTGCCCTCTGGTAACCAGCGCTGTATCAGAACAAATTACTGGTGCCTCCTGGTGACCACCGCTGTGTCAGAACAAATGACTGCTGCCCTGGTGACCACCGCTATTAGGAACAAATGACTGCTGCCCCCAGACCGTATCAGGAACAAAATGACTATCCCACTTCCTGGTGACCACTGCTGTATCAGGAGAAAGGACTGCTGCCTCCTGGTGACCACAGCTGTATCAGGACAAATGACTGCTGCCTCCCGGTGACCACCGCTGTGTCAGAACATATGATTTGCTGCCTCCTGGTGACCACCACTATATCAGACAAAGGACTGTTGCCTCCCTGGTGACCACCGCCACTGTGGTCAAAATGACTGTTGCCTCCTCGTGACCACCGCTGTGTCAAACAATGACTGCTGCCTCCTCGTGACCACCGCTCTGTCAGAACAAATGACTGCTGTCTCCTCATGACCACCGCTTTGTCAGGAGAAATGATTGCTGCCTCCTGGTGACCACCACTGTGTCAGAACAAATGACTGCTGCCTCCTGGTGACGACCACTGTGTCAGAACAAATGACTCCTGCCTCCTGGTAACCACCGCGGTGTCAGAACAAATGACTGTTGCCTCCTGGTGACCACCACTGTATCAGGACAAAGGACTGCTGCCTCCTGGTCACCATCGCTGTGTCAGACCAAATGACTGCTGCCTCTTGGTGACCACCACTGTGTCAGGACAAATGAATGCTGCCGCCTGGTGACCACCGCAGGTGTCAGAACAAATGACTGGTGCCTCCTGGTGACAACCGGTGTATCAGAATATATGACGGCTGCCCTCTGGTGACCAGCGCTGTATCAGAACAAATGACTGGTGCCTCCTGGTGACCACCGCTGTGTCAGAACAAATGACTGCTGCCTCCTGGTGACCACCGCTGTATGAGAACAAATGACTGCTGCCTCCTGGTGACCGCCGCTGTATCAGAACAAATGACTGCTGCCTCCTGGTGACCACCGCTGTATCAGAACAAATGACTGCTGCTTCCTGGTGACCACCGCTGTGTCAGAACATATGACGGCTGCTTCCTGGTGACAACCTCTGTATCAGGACAAAGGACTGCTGCCTCTTGGTGACCACCGCTGTGTCAGGACAAATGACTGCTGCCTCCTGGTGACCACCACTATATCAGGACAAAGGACTGCTGCCTCTGGTGACCACAGCTGTGTGTCAGGACAAATGACTCGCCCTGCTGGTGACCACCGCTGTCAGGACAAATAACTTCTGCCTCTTGGTGACCACCGCTGTATTAGGAACAAATGGTCGCTGCCTTGGTGACCCTCACCTCTCTGTATCAGAACAAATGACTGCTACCTCCTGGCAGGACCACCGCTGTGTCATGACAAATATCTGCTGCCTCCTGTGACCACCGCTGTGTCATAACAAATGACTGCTGCCTCCTGGTGACCACCACTGTGACAGAACAAATAACTGGTGCCTCCTGGTGACCACCGCTGTATCAGGACAAATGACTGCTTCCTCCCAGAACACCGCTTTGTCGTCAGAACATATGACGGCTGCCTCCCCTGGTGACCACCACCATATCAGACAAAGGACTGCTGCCTTCTGGGGACTCGCCCCGCTGTGTTGCACACTGCTGCCTCGTGACCACCGCTGTGTCATAACAAATGACTGCTGCCTCCTCATGACCACCGTTGTATCAGAACAAATGACTGCTGCCTCCTGGTGACCACCACTGTGTCAGAACAAATGACTGCTTCCTCGTGGTGACCACCACTGTGTCAGAACATATGACTGCTTCCTCCTGTTGACCACTACTTTGTCAGGACAAATGATTGCTGCCTCCTGGTGACCACCACTGTGTTAGAACAAATGACTGCTGCCTCCTGGTGACCACCGCTGTGTCAGGACAAATGACTGCTGCCTCCTCGTGAACACCGCTGTGTTAGAACAAATGACTGCTGCCTCCTGGTGGCCACCACTGTTTCAGGACAAATGACTGCTGCCTCCTGGTGACCACCGCAGTGTGAGAACAAATGACTACTGCCTCCTGGTGACCAACACTGTGTCAGAACAAATGACTACTGCCTCCTTGTTACCACCGCTGTGTCAGAACAAATGACTGCTGCCTCCTGGTGACCACCACTCTATCAGAACAAATGACTGCTGCCTCCTGGTGACCACCACTGTGTCAGGACAAATGACTGCTGCCTCCTCGTGACCACCGCTGTGTCAGAACAAATGACTACTTCCTTCTGGTGACCACCACTGTGTCAGAAGAAATGACTGCTGCCTCCTGGTTACCACCACTCTATCAGAACAAATGACTGCTGCCTCCTGGTGACCACCACTATATCAGGACAAAGGACTGCTGCCTCCTGGTGACCACAGCTGTATCAGGACAAATGACTGCTCCTGCTGGTGACCACCGCTGTCAGGACAAATAACTGCTGCCTCTTGGTGACCACTACTCTATCAGAACAAATGACTGCTGCCTCCTGGTGACCACAGCTGTATTAGAACAAATGAATGGGGCCTCCTGGTGACCACCGCTGTATCAGGACAAATGACTGCTGCCTCCTGGTGACCACCGCTGTATCAGAACAATTGACTGCTGCCTCCTGGTGACCACCACTGTGCCAGGACAAATGACTGCTACCTCCTGGTGACCACCGCTGTGTCAGTACAAATGACTGATGCCTCCTGGGGACCACCACTGTGTCAGGACAAATGACTGCTGCATCCTGGTGACCACCGCTGTGTTAGGACAAATGACTGATGGCTCCTGGTGACCACCGCTGTGTCAGAACAAATGACTGCTGCCTCCTGGTAACCTTAGCGGTGTCAGAACAAATGACTGCTGCCTCCTGGTGACCACCACTGTGTCAGAACATATGACTGCTGCCTCCTGGTGACCACCACTGTATGAGGACAAAGGATTGCTGCCTCCTGGTCACCATCGCTGTGTCAGACCAAATGACTGCTGCCTCCTGGTAACCACCGCTGCATCAGAACAAATGACTCCTGCCTCCTGGTGACCACCACCGTGTCAGAACAAATGACTGCTGCCTCCTGGTGACCACCGATGTGTCAGTACAAATGACTGCTGCCTCTTCGTGACCACCGCTGTGTCAGAACAAATGACTGCTGCCTCCTCGTGACCACCGCTGTGTCAGAACAAATGACTGCTGCCTCCTGGTGACCACTACTCTCTCAGAACAAATGACTGCTGCCTCTTGGTGACCACCACTGTGTCAGAACATATGATTGCTGCCCAGGTGACCACCGCTGTATCAGAACAAAGGACTGTGCTGCCTCATGGTCACCATCGCTGTGTCAGACCAAATGACTGCTGCCTCTGGTGACCACCTCTGTATCAAAACAAATGACTGCTGCTCCTCCTGGTGACCACCACACTGAGTCAGAACAAATGACTACTGCCTCCTGGTGACCACCGCTGTATCGGAACAAATGACTGCTGCCTCTTAGTGACCACCGCTGTATCAGAACAAATGACTGCTGCCTCCTGGTGACCACCGCTGTGTCAGGACAAATGACTGCTGCCTCCTGGTGACCACCGCTGTATCAGGACAAAGGACTGCTGCCTCCTGGTGACCACCGCTGTATCAGGACAAATGACTGCTGCCTCCTGGTGACCACCGCTGTGTCAGAACGTATGACTGCTGCCTCCTGGCGACTACCACTGTGTCAGAACATATGAATGCTGCCTCCAGGAGACCACCACTTTATCAGGACAAAGGACTGCTGCCTCCTGGTCACCATCGCTGTGTCAGACCAAATGACTGCTGCCTCCCGGTAACCACCACTGTGTCAGAACAAATGACTGCTGCCTCATGGTGACCACCGCTGTGTCAGGACAAATGACTGCTGCCTCCTCGAGACCACCGCTGTGTCAGAACAAATGACTGCTGCCTCCTCGTGACCACCGCTGTGTCAGAACAAATGAATGCTGCCTCCTCGTGACCACCGCTGTGTCAGAACAAATGACTGCTGCCTCCTGGTGACCACCACTGTGTCAGGACAAATGACTGCTGCCTCCTGGTGACCACCGCTGTGTCAGAACAAATAAACAACTGCCTCCTGGTGACCTCCACTGTAGAACAAATGACTGCTGCCTCCTGGTGACCACCACTGTGACACAGAACAAATGACTGGTGCCTCCTGGTGACCAACAACACTGTAAGTCAGGACAAATGACAAGCTGCCTCCTCGTGACCACCGCTGTGTCAGAACAAATGACTGCTGCCTCCTGGTGACCACCACTGTGTCAGGACAAATGACTGCTGCCTCCTGGTGACTACCGCTGTGTCAGAACAAATGACTACTGCCTCCTGGTGACCACCACTGTGACAGAACAAATGACTGGTGCCCCCTGGTGACCACCACTGTGTTAGGACAAATGACTGCTGCCTCCTGGTGACCACCGCTGTATCAGAACAAATGACTACTGCCTCCTGGTGACCACCACTGTGTCAGAACAAATGACTGCTGCCTCCTCGTGACCACCACTGTGTCAGAAAAAATGACTGCTGCCTCCTGGTGACCACCACTGTGTTAGGACAAATGACTACTGCCTCCTAGTGACCACCACTGTGTCAGAACAAATGACTGCTGCCTCCTGGTGACCACCACTGTGTCAGAACAAATGACTGCTGCCTCCTCGTGACCACTGCTGTGTCAGAACAAATGACTGCTGCCTCCTCGTGACCACCGCTGTGTCAGAACAAATGACTGCTGCCTCCTGGTGACCACCGCTGTGTCAGGACAAATGACTACTGCCTCTGATGACCACCGCTGTGTCAGAACAAATGACTGCTGCCTCCTGGTGACCACCACTGTGTCAGAACAAATGACTGCTGCCTCCTCGTGACCACCGCTGTGTCAGAACAAATGACTGCTGCCTCCTGGTAACCACCACTGTGTCAGAACAAATGACTGCTCCCTCCTCGTGACCACCACTGTGTCAGGACAAATGACTGCTGCCTCCTGGTGACCACCACTGTGACAGAACAAATGACTGCTGCCTCCTGGTGACCACCACTGTGTCAGGACAAATGACTGCTGCCTCCTGGTGACCACCACTGTGTCAGGACAAATGACTGCTACCTCCTGGTGACCACCGCTGTGTCAGTACAAATGACTGATGCCTCCTGGGGACCACCGCTGTGTCAGGACAAATGACTGCTGCATCCTGGTGACCATCGCTGTGTTAGGACAAATGACTACTGCCTCCTCGTGACCACCACTGTGTCAGAACAAATGATTGCTGCCTCCTGGTGACCACCACTGTGTCAGGACAAATGACTGCTGCCTCCTGGTGACCACCACTGTGTCAGGACAAATGACTGCTACCTCCTGGTGACCACAGCTGTGTCAGTACAAATGACTGATGCCTCCTGGGGACCACCGCTGTGTCAGGACAAATGACTGCTGCATCCTGGTAACCTTAGCGGTGTCAGAACAAATGACTGCTGCCTCCTGGTGACCACCGCTGTGTCAGAACATATGACTGCTGCCTCCTGGTGACCACCACTGTACGAGGACAAAGGATTGCTACCACCTGGTCACCATCGCTGTGTCAGACCAAATAACTGCTGCCTCCTAGTGACCACCACTGTGTCAGGACAAATGAATGCTGCCTCCTGGTGACCACCGCTGTGTCAGAACAAATGACTACTGCCTCCTGGTGACCACCACTGTGTCAGAACAAATGACTGCTGCCTCCTGGTGACCACCACTGTATCAGAACAAATGACTGCTTCCTCCTGGTGACCACCCCTGTATCAGAACAAATGACTGCTGCCTCCTGGTGACTACCATTGTGTCAGGACAAATGACTGCTGCCTCCTGGTGACCACCGCTGTGTCAGAACAAATGACTGCTGCCTCCTGGTGACCACCGCTGTATCAGGACAAAGGACTGCTGCCTCCTGCTGACCACCGCTGTGTCAGAATGTATGACTGCTGCCTCCTGGCGACTACCACTATATCAGGACAAAGGACTGCTGCCTCCTCGTGACCATCACTGTGTCAGGATAAATGACTGCTGCCTCTTGCTGACCACCACTGTGTCAGAACAAATGACTGCTGCCTCCTGGTGACCACCGCTGTATCAGGACAAATGACTGCTGCCTCCTGGTGACCACCGCTGTATCGTAAATGACTGGTGCCTCCTGGCTACCTGCTAATATCAGGACAAAAGGCTACTGCCTCCTGGTGACCACCGCTGTATCAGGACAAAGGATTGCTGCCTCCTGAGTGAGCACCTTTGTGTCAGAATGTATGACTGCTGCCTCCTGGCGACTACCACTATATTAGGACAAAGGACTGCTGCCTCCTGCTGACTGGCTGTGTCCCCAGGAAAATGACTGCTGCCTCTTGGTGACCACAAACTGTGTCAGAAAAAATGACTGCTGCCTCTTGGTGACCACCACTGTGTCAGGACAAATGACTGCTGCCTCTTGGTGACCACCACTGTCTCAGGACAAATGATTGCTGCCTCCTGGTGACCACCACTGTGTCAGAACTTATGACGGCTGCTTCCTGGTTACCACCACTGTATCAGGACAAAGGACTGCTGCCTCCTGGTGACCACCGCTGTGTCAGGACAAATGATTGCTGCCTCCTGGTGACCACCACTATATCAGGACAAAAGACTGCTGCCTCCTGGTGACCACAGCTGTGTCAGGACAAATGACTGCTCCTGCTGGTGACCACCACTGTCAGGACAAATAACTGCTGCCTCTTGGTGACCACCGCTGTATTAGAACAAATGAATGCTGCTTCCTGGTGACCACCGCTGTATCAGAACAAATGACTGCTGCCTCCTGGTGACCACCGCTGTGTCAGGACAAATGACTGCTGCCTCCTGGTGACCACCACTGTGTCAGAACAAATGACTGCTGCCTCCTGGTGACCACCACTGTGTCCAGAACAAATGACTGCTGCCTCCTGGTGACCACCACTGTATCAGGACAAATGACTGCTGCCTCCTGGTGACCCACCGCTGTGTCAGTACAAATGACTGCTGCCTCCTGGCGACTACCACTATATCAGGACAAATGACTGCTCCTCCTGGTGACCACCGCTATCAGGACAAATAACTGCTGCCTCTTGGTGACCACCACTGTCAGGACAAATGACTGCTGCCTCCTGGTGACCACCACTGTGTCAGGATAAATGACTGCTGCCTCCTGGTGACCGCCGCTGTATCAGAACAAATGACTGGTGCCTCCTGGTGACCACCGCTGTGTCAGAACATATGACTGCTTCCTCCTGGTGACCACCACTGTGACAGAACAAATGACTGGTGCCTCCTGGTGACCACCACTGTGTCAGGACAAATAACTGCTGCCTCTTGGTGACCACCGCTGTATTAGAACAAATGAATGGGGCCTCCTGGTGACCACCGCTGTATCAGGACAAATGACTGCTGCCTCCTGGTGACCACCGCTGTGTCAGAACAAATGACTGCTGCCTCCTGGTGACCACCGCTGTATCAGAACAAATGACTGCTGCCTCCTGGTGACCGCCGCTGTATCAGAACATATGACGGCTGCCTCCTGGTGACCACCGCTGTGTCAGAACATATGACGGCTGCTTCCTGGTGACCACCACTGTATCATGACAAATGACTGTTGCCTCCTGGTGACCACCGCTATGTCAGAACAAATGACTGCTGCCTCCTGGTGACCACTGCTGTATCAGGACAAAGGACTGCTGCCTCCTGGTGACCACCGCTGTGTCAGAACATATGACGGCTGCCTCCTGGTGACCACCACTATATCAGGACAAAGGACTGCTGCCTCCTGGTGACCACTGCTGTGTCAGGACAAATGACTGCTGCC
>NW_024753104.1:0-4051 GCF_018991925.1 Homarus americanus
AAGATAACATAGTTACCTAGAGAAAAAATTTTATCTAAAATTTGTATGTTTAATGCAAAATATATGATGTTTATATTCAAAATGATCACCAAATTATAAGAATTCCAGCAATGTAAATTATATTCTGGCCGGGTAATTTGTATGAATTTTATGAGCTAAAACAGGCAGTCAGGCAGGGTGGCGGGTGGGGCAAATCTAAAAATAGCGTCTCGAGCCGGACACTCACCGCGTATATTTGGAAAAAATCCGTGTTAAGTGAAAGTTCAGCTCTGGCGAGGCACCGCGTATATGATAAAACGCGTTAAGTGAATCCGCGTTAGGCGGGGTAATACTGTATAGCATGTTTACATTCAAATTAATCACTATCTTATAAGAATTCCAGCAATGTAAATTATATTCTCCTCTGTCACTTCTATGACATTTTATACGAAAGAAACAAAAACTGAATCTAAAGGACATAAATAAACATATAAATACTTCACTAGACCTTCGGTGCCAACTGTCAAACTTGTAACTTTTTTCTCCCCCCTCCTCCCCCCCCCCCTACCAAACAGGGAGGTACTACCACCTGGGAAGATATTGGAAGCATAATGTGTTCGTCTAATGGTAGACCCTGCTGCCATATGGCATCACGAAAATTGTGACCAAGTCCCAGGTTGCTGATATGACTTTCTGCCTCATTTACACACAATTGCAGGGTCTCAATTGTTTCTCTTAACATTGACAACACAACATACATATATTTTTTTCTCACTCTTGATATTTTTTTATTTTATTTCTTTATGGTTCTTTATTATTATTATTGCAGTGTTGTTATTGTTGTTGTTGTTATTATTATTATATATATATATATATATATATATATATATATATATATATATATATATATATATATATATATATATATATATATATATATATATATATATATATATATATATATATATATATATATATATATATATATATATATACTGATAACCACAAGAAAGAAGAAAACACGAAGTTCCCAGCTTTAGGTGTAATTCACATCTTCAGGGTGGTGCAGTCATGCGCCGATTAGCGTCCGACCGAGACAGCGTCCGGCCGAGACAACGATCCGATCACGCTATACGTCCGTGGCCCCCCCCAAAAAAAAAAATCGTGACGCCCTGCTGGACCACCGCTCCACGACCCCCTGACGGAGACACGATGATCCTCCCCATACTGGTCAGATAATTATGTGTTAAAGGAATATGCTTCCTTCCTTAGGCTTTTTTTAAGCATTTGCCTCCAGGTGTAATGTTAACCTACATCTATTGAGGATAAAATCTTTCACCTACAAGTTGACAATAACACATTTGCTGTAATCAGACATATCTAGTTGCCTCAACAATTGCAACCCCAGTTGCAATTGGGGTTGCAATTTCAAATTCTGTGTCATTACTAAGGAATAGCAAAGTCTCTGGTGCACTCTAAGATTAAGAGAGAAAACGGAGGACTCAGGCGTCCTGATGTGAGAGAAAACGGACTCATATGATGGGGGACCAAATAAAAAAAGCATAGCTACATGTTTTGTGGACTACAGTATTAAGCGTACCCTTTTCATCACTTTGTAATAAACCTAGCCATGCCTGTGTGTGTTTATGATATTTACCATAACATTATATATATATTTAGTGGGTCTAAATGGTCGTAAAATGGGAAACTTGGGGTTGGGTCTTGGGTGCCTGGAACCAATTAGAATAAATCCCATAGGTTCTGTACTTTCGTTATCGGCGGGGTCCCAAGTAGGCGCTATAACCAAGGGATGACTGTACTGTACTGTATATACTTGTGACACTGGCCAGTTGCTTCTGGTGTTATGGTACAGGGGTACCAAGTGACAGCACTAGGACCCACTTCCTCTATCAAGGAATAAACAATTAAAATTTAAATTGAAAAATACAAAAAAACATTCAAATAATGGGACATAGCGAACCTAAATGGCCCTAGAGCAGGCACAGTCACGTATGCATCACGTATTCTTATAGATTGTGCTGCCAGGCGTACGTTATCTAGTGAATTTAGTCAATATTGTACAGTAACAATGGACCTAAGTGCAAACCTGTATTGTACATGTACTAAATGATTACGGTACTAAAATTGTTATGTCTATTGCAAATATAGCTTGTTTATACAGGTATTCAAATAAATTACTATCTTACAAGAATCCCTCCAATGTAAGTTATATTCACCCAGGTCGTTTGGGTGGCAAATTATGAGAAGAGCTTAGTCACTCTTAAGTAATGATAAATAAACACACACACAGGCCTTCAGCGCCAACTGTCAAATCTTATCTCAAATAAATAAACAAACAAACGCCAGACATTCTGTCACCTCACCTCCCCCCCCTCTTCCCACACGCTCCTGGCTACTTCCTTCCTTGTGTTCCCAGACAAAAGATTGGTGATTTCTTTATGTTTATTTTATATAATATCTCAGACTAAAGTTAGGATAATATAATTTGCATTGCTGAAATCCTTGCAAGACAGAGATTAATTTAAATATAAGCATCATATATTTTGCTCAAGATATAAAAAATGTAGTACATTAGTGTACAATACTGTAGTACATTTTATAAAAAGTTTTTCAACTGTATTTTTGGGTAGATTTACATAAATTTCTTCATTTATTTTCATCCATTTACATGCACACACCATACTAAAATAAACGTAAAAGAAATAAATGACCTTAGTGCAAAGCTGGAGTGCACATGTACTAATTTGATTACGGTACTAAAATTGTTATGTCTCGTGCGAATTACTGCATGTTTATATTCAAATAAATCAGTATCTTACAAGAATCCCAGCAATGTTAATTATATTCTCGTAGGTCATTTCACTGGCATTTTAAAATGAGAGAAGCTTAGTAGGACTATTAAATAAACACACAGAGACCTTCGGCTCAAGCTGTCAAACATATCACCTCATAGCCCCCCCCGCCCCCCCCTCCCCCCCACCCCCTCACTGGCTGGCTCGGTCCCTCTCTCCGTAATCTGCTCAGCCGGGGGTTTATTTAGGCTTACAGTTTTTATCTTGTATAATATCTCAGACTAAAGTTAGGAGATTATAATTTGCATTGCTGGAATCCTTGCAAGACAGCCAATAATTTGAATATAAACGTCATATATTTTGCTCAAGAGATAAAATTTGTTGTACATTGGTGTACAGTACTGTAGTACATTGATAATATATATTTTTTCAACTGCATTTTTGGGTAGATTTACATAAATTTCTTAATTTATTTTCATCCATTTACATGCACTCACCATACTAAAAGAAACGTAAAAGAAATAAATGACCTTAGTGCAAAGCTGGAGTGCACATGTACTAATTTGATTACGGTACTAAAATTGTTATGTCTAGTGCAAATTATAGCATGTTTATATTCAAATTAATCAGTGTCTTACAAGACTCCCAACAATGTTAATTATATTCACCCAGGTCATGTCACTGGCTTTTCATAAGAGAGAAGCTCAGTCACTTAAGAACTGATAAATATACAGGTACACGTGTTAGACCTGAGCCTGTGCCAACTGTCAAATGTACTACCTTCCCTCCCCCCAAGCCCCCTCCCTCCCTCCCTCCCTCCCTCCCTCCTCCCTCCCTCCCTCCTCCCTCCCCTCCCCCCAAGCCCCCTCGCGCTCTCCCTCCCTCCTTCCCTCCCTCCCTCTCCCCCAACTGCCCAGCATTGCTGGAATTCTTGTAAAACAGTGAATAATTTTAATATAAACGTCATGTATTTTGCACAAGAGATAAAAATTAATCGCCTGTATCACATTACAGTAGTGATTTAAGAGTAAAAGTGTATATGTACGTATATAGTATTCCACATACACGTAAGTACAAGTATAAATAAAAAGTTTATGTGATGATCGGACAACGTCCATTTCGGTTAACGTCACGTTTCCAAGAACATATCTAGGACGTTAACTTGGTATAACTGTATATATATATATATATATATATATATATATATATATATATATATATATATATATATATATATATATATATATATATATATATAT
>NW_024753105.1:0-20775 GCF_018991925.1 Homarus americanus
CTAGAGTAGTGAGGCTCTATGATTACACAGCGTTTGTGCATTAAACCTTAGCACCAGCCTTTTTAAACACTTGAGCACACACGATTCACCTGAGTTCTTGAATGTTACAGTAGAGAGAGAGAGAGAGAGAGAGAGAGAGAGAGAGAGAGAGAGAGAGAGAGAGAGAGAGAGAGAGGAAAGAAGGATGGGAGATAAAGAGGGAAGAAGAGAGAGAGAGAGAAAGCAGGGTGGGAGGAGGGAGGACAGTAAGAAGGGAGATAAAATAAGGAGAGAAAGAGAAAGGAAGAAGGGAAGAAGGGAGGAGGGAGGAGGGAGGGAGGGAGGGAGGAGGAGGGAGGAGGAAGAAGAAAAGAAAGAGGAGGAGGAAGGGAGGGAGCAGCTATTAGCAGGTAATTAGGGAGACTACTTAATGCTTAATTGCTTACCAGACATTTTCCTCTCTCCTTCTCCCTTTCTTCTCTTACCCTCTCCAACATTCTGTACTTTCAGGATTAGTTTTTGGAGAGAGAGAGAGAGAGAGAGAGAGAGAGAGAGAGAGAGAGAGAGAGAGAGAGAGAGAGAGAGAGAGAGAGAGAGAGAGAGAGAGAGAGAGAGAGAGAGAGAGAGAGCCACGAGTCGTAGCTTCAGATAAAACTGTCTCCAAGAACAGCTGAGGCTCCCTCCCCTTATCCCCCCTTTCCTCCCTTCTACTCCTTCCCCTTCTTACCTCCTATTGTCCTCTACCCCTTATCTATCCTTTGCCTACCCCTTTCTTCCTCCCTGCTCTGCCTGCCTCCACCCACCTACTCCCTCAAGGCCTTTACCCTCCCCTGCCTCTGACCATAAGTCATTCCCTTCCCATCTCTCTTGTTTTCCTTCCTCTCACCCCTTGTCTCCTCTCTCCCCAAAAAGATGTGGGTCAAATGCGTCTCCCTGACCACTAGTGTTACCCTCACGCCAGGATGGGTCGCCACACACACACACACACACACACACACACACACACACACACACACACACACACACACCTGGGTGACGGCCAACATGTCAATATTTGTATCGTGTGTGTTTAAAGGAATTCAGATCAATGTTGTTTTTTTGGTCTGTATATTTATGAGGATATTATTACCTTTAAGAATATTTGGAGAATCCATCGTTTTTATGTCGGAACTTCAGAAGACAGTTTCTTTCCTCCCCTCACCCTCCTTTCTCTCCTTCTCTTTCCTTTCCTTACCTCCTTCGTCCCTCCCTCCTTCCTCCCTCCTCCCATACCTCCCTTCCTCCCTTCAGGTACTCTCGGGACTAATTTATGAGGTGTGTGGCAGTGGCTTATGGAGAGGGGAAGGGAGAGGGGGGAAGGAAGAGAGGGGAGATGAAGGAAGGAAGGGGGTAGAGGAGGAGAAGAAGAAAGAGGAAAGGGGAGGCAAGCGGGAGAGAGAATGAGGAGATAGGGAGATCGGGATGGAGAAGGGGAGGGGGGATAGGGGGAGGAAAGGAGAAGGGAGGGGAAGGGGTTGGGGAGGAAAGGGAGAAGGAGAGGGGGGGAGGTGCTACCGTAGCCAGTGTTAACTAAAAATTCGAGGTGGACAAGAATATAGACATCATCCCTCCCTCTGGCACTTTTTTCTCTCTCTGGGGTGAAGGGAAGCGTCATTTCAGAGAGAGAGAGAGAGAGAGAGAGAGAGAGAGAGAGAGAGAGAGAGAGAGAGAGAGATTATATAGATGACATCAGAACTCAATGAATTGAGTTACAGAGTTCATGAAAAAATGCGTCTAGTGATAAAAGTGTTGGATAGTCACATTTTATCGCTGAACGCTGTTTGTTTTAAAGGTTTATCACAAAGTTTACATGCTGAGTGTTCCGTATGGGTACATGTTAATTAATCTTGCCAGATGTCTGTATTCTGAGTAATTCTGGCCACGACTACATCACATTGTCTGGTTCTGTCTTTGTGCTGGCTGCATACCGTTATTTGTTGTGCTGGCCATACTGGTAGTTCTTGTTGTTGCTATATCGGTTATATTTTTGTGTTGGCATACTTGTACTTGGTTGTGTTGGCTTATACTCGGTTTTTGTTGTGTTGGCCATTGTGGTACTCTGGTTGGTTGTACATAATTGTACCTCTTTTGTTGTGCTGGCTATACTGGTATCTCTCGTTGTAGCACATACCGGTACTTCTCGTTGTGTTGGCCATACTTCCTTTGTACCTCTCTTGTTAGGTGTTGGCTACCGGTATCTCTTTTGTTGTAAGTTGGCCTTGCTCGGTGGCCTTTGTTGTGTTGGCTATACTGGTACTGTCTTGTTGTGTTGTTTATATTGGTATTTTGCTAATGCTATAACTCTCAATTCTTCGTGGTGAGCAACCCAGAAGCACCAAAAACGAGTTTGCTAAGAGCCTCCAGACAAGGCTGAAGACTCTTCTGTCAGACCTGCTGTTGGTCACATGTCAGTCCAAGAGTTTGCAAGGCGCTGGCTATAACATCGTTGGAAAATCTTAAAATAATATGTAAAGTGACATTTTAATTTGTAAGTCATTTATGTACGAATATGCACCAACATGCGGTAGATTGTTTTTAGTTAGGGTAATAAATGTTTTATGTTATGACGTTGATACAACTCTAGGTAAGTTTCAGTAATAAACGTTATAAAATTTTAGCGAAACAGGTTAATAAAAATTAATGTGCCATTTTTCCTAGTCTAATGATTATGCCTTTTCCGGTGCCATTTTTTCTGTGCCATTTTTTCCCACATTCGTGTTGGCTTACGGCTCGGTACCTCTGCTGTGCTGCTGGCCATACCGGTACCTCTGGTTGTGCTGGTCACACCCGGCACCTTGTCAGGCCACCACACCAGCAACCCTGTCAGGCCTGGTCACAATCGGCACCTTTGCTTGTGTCAATGCACCAGCAACTCCTTGGCTTCAGGCCATCACACCCAGCACCCTGTCAGGTGTCGATTCCACACCCACCTTGTCATGTCACCACCAGCAACTCCCTATCAGGCCTGGTTCACAAATCGGCACCTTGTCAGGCCTGGATCTCCACAACCTAAGCACTCCCTGTCGCGTCACCACAACCAGCTAACTCCTGGTCGTCAATCACACCCAAGGTTCCCACACCACAACCAGCAACTCCTATTCTGTGTCAACACAACTGTTAACTCCTTGGTTTGTCAATCACACCTACACCTTGCTCTGTGACTTACCACAACTGTGCCAACTCCTTGTCAAAAATACCACACCAGCCAACTCCTTGTCTGTGTCAATCACAACCGGCACCTGTCAGTGTCACCACACCATCTCCTTGTCAGGCCACCACATCACAGCACCTCCTTTGTCAGTTGGATCACAATCGGCACCTTGTCAGGATAGTATCACATTCCATAACTCCTGTCAGCCAACACACCTATGTCTCCTTGTCAGGCCGATCACACCCAGCACTCCTGTCAAGACGTACCACGTCCAGCATCCCTGTCAGAAGTCATCACAACCTGGCATCTGTGTCACCACACCAGCAACCTCCTATTGTGCTCAATCATAACTCCTATGATTTACCACACCCACAACCCTGGTTTCAACACCCTGGTGTCACCACAACCTAAGTAACTCCCCAGTCAATTGACACCCATAACCTTGTGTCACCACAATCAAGAATCTCCTTGCTGTGTCACCACACCCATAACTCTCAGCCACCACAACGGCAACTCTGTGTCTGGTCACACCTACATCTTTGTCAGACACCACACCTATAATCTTGGTTCAGCCACATATTCTATAACTCCTACCATGTTCAAGAATCTCCTATTGTCGCCATACTGGTACTTGTTGTGCTGGCCATATACCGGTACTCTTGTTGTGTTGGCCATACCGGTACCTCTTGCTGTGCTGGCTACATGGTACCTCTTGGTTGTGTTGGCCATACCGGTACCTCTTGTTGTGCTGGCCATACCGGTCCTCTTGCTGTGCTGGCTATACTGGTACCTCTTGTTGTGTTGGCTATACCGGTACCTGCTAATGCTATAACTCTCAATTCTTTTGTGTAAATGTCAGATTATACAAATCAATATTTTCCTTTTTGATGGAGAGGTTTAGGAGAGAGGCCGTGGTCGCCAACCCTCAGACACCATGACGTCACAGTAATTAACCGACTGATGGGTTTAATTACAGCATTACATATCTTATAGTGACCAAAACTACAGCTACAATGTACTGTAATACTCTGTAACAATCAACACCACAATGACATGACCACTGGGGTCTGATAAACACTGTAATCCTTTTGGCACTACAGCTCACAAGACGAGTATGGGTATGCACAAGAAACTAGCTGTTGTCTGCGGCAAAATTCAAAATTCAAAAATTCAATTCGACTACAACAACAACTACCACAATAACAACAACGACTACCACAATAACGACAACGACTACCACAATAACGACAACGACTACCACAATAACGACAACGACTACCACAATAACAACAACGACTACCACAATAACGACAACGACTACCACAATAACAACAACGACTACCACAATAAAGACAACGACTACCACAATAACGATAACGACTACCACAATAACGACAACGACTACCACAATAACGACAACGACTACCACACAACGACTCCGGAGTAGAGGATATTTTGTTCTCCTCCACTTGGTATCACCAGTATCAGTGAGAGGGTGAAACACACACACACACACACACACACACACACACACACACACAACTCGCCTGGAACAAATGACAGTGATCCCATCTGGAGGGTTGACGGCTCTGCTGTCTGACCCCTGATGACGTCAGCTGCTAGGTCAAGTCAGGTCAAGGAGAAGATGAATGTCGATACCCAGGGCTGGACCACTCTATCCTCCCATTGTACCTGCATTAGTCAGCTCAATGGTTGCCATTCCTTCCTTCCTGACAGGCATTTCCCAGCCCCCACACCATGGGCTCCCTCCCTGCACCCCAGCCCCCACACCATGGGCTCCTCCTGCACCCCAGCCCCCACACCATGGGCTCCTCCCTGCACCCCGGCCTCCCCACACCATGGCTCCCTCCCTGCACCCCCGGCCCCCCACACCATGGGCTCCTCCCTGCACACCGGCCCCTCACACCATGGGCTCCTCCCTGCACCCCCTGGCCCTCACACCATGGGCTCCTCCCTGCACCCCCCCGGCCCCACACCATGGGCTCCCTCCCTGCACCCCCGGCCCCTCACACCATGGGCTCCTCCCTGCACCCCCGGCCCCTCACACCATGGGCTCCCTCCCTGCACCCCTGGCCCCTCACACCATGGGCTCCTCCCTGCACCCCTGGCCCCCTCACACCATGGGCTCCTCCCTGCACCCCAGCCCCCACACACCATGTATCCCTCCCTGCACCCCGGCCCCACACCATGGGCTCCTCCCTGCACCCCCTGCCCCTCACACCATGGGCCCTCCCCACCCTGGCCCCCACACCCATGGGCTCCCTCCCTGCACCCCTGGCCCCCACACCATGGGCTCCTCCTGCACCCCCGGCCTCACCATGGGCTCCCCTGCACCCCGGCCCCCCACACCATGGGCCTCCCTGCACCCGGCCCTCACACCATGGCTCCTCCCTGCACCCCTGGCCCCTCACACCATGGGCCTCCCCTGCACCCCTGGCCCCTCACACCATGGGCCCTCCCCACTCCCCAGCCCCCTCACACCATGGGCTCCTCCCCTGCACCCCGGCCCCTCACACCATGGCTCCTCCCTGCACCCTGGCCCTCACACCATGGGCTCCTCCCTGCACCCCTGGCCCCCCACACCATGTGGCTCCTCCCTGCACCCCGGCCCCTCACACCATGGGCTCCTCCCTGCACCCCCGCCCCTCACACCATGTGCTCCTCCTGCACCCCTGGCGCCCTCACACCATGGGCTCTCCCTGCACCCCCCAGCCCCCCACACCATGGCCTCCCTGACCCCCGCCCCTCACACCATGGCCCTCCTGCCCCCGGCCCCTCACACCATGGGCTCCTCCCTGCACCCCTGGCCCCCACACCATGGGCTCCTCCCACACCCCAGCCTCTCACACCATGGGCTCCTCCCTGCACCCTGCCCCTTCCACCATTGGGCTCCTCCCTGCACCCCCAGCCCCCCACCATGGGTTCCTCCCAGCCCCTTCACCATGGGCTCCTCCCCTGCCCCAGCCCCTCACACCATGGAATCCTCCCTGCACCCCAGCCCCCTCCTATGGGCTCCTCCTGCAGCCCCTCACACCATGGGCTCCTCCCTGCACCCCAGCCCCCCCTCACACTGGGCTCCTCCCTGCACCCCTGGCCCCTCACACCATGGGCTCCTCCTGCACCCCAGCCCCCTCACCATGGGCTCCCCTGCACCCCTCCTCCAAACCCCTCCCTGCACACCATCCCCTCCCCCCTCCCCCAGCCCCCTCACCATGGCTCTCCTACCTTCCCCTCACAGGCTCCTCCTGCACCCTACCTGCACCGTCTCCTACCCCAGCCTCTCACCATGGGCTCCTCCCTGCACCCCTCCTGAGATCCTCCCAGCCCCTCACCATGGGCTCCTCCACCCCAGCCCCTCACACCATGGGCTCCTCCTGCCCCTCCCCTGGTCCTCACCCAGCCCCTCACTGCAGGCTCCTCCCTGCCCCAGCCCCCTCACCATGGGCTCCTCCCTGCACCCCCTCCCCTGGCTCCCTGCACAACCTCCCATGTACCTCCTGCACCTACCATGGGCTCCTCCCTGCACCCTTTACACCATGGGCTCCTCCCTGCAGCCTCACCATGGCTCCTCCTGCCCCAGCCTGAGCCCTCCCCACCCAGCCTCACCATGGGCTCCTGCCCCAGCCCCTCTCCTGCCTCCTCCCCTGCCTCATGCTCTCCTGCACCCTCCTGTTCACACCATGGCTCCTCCTGCCCCCGGCCCCTCACACCATGGGCTCCTCCCTGCCCCAGCCCCTCACACCGCACCTCCTGCACCCCGGCCCCACACCATGGGCTCTCCCCTGCACCCCGGCCCCCTCACACCATGGGCTCCTCCCTGCACCCCGGCCCCCTCACCATGGCCTCCTGCCCAGCCCCCTTCACACCATGGGCTCCTCCCTGCCCAACCCCCTCACACCATGTGTCCTCCTGCACCCAGCCCCTCCTGTGGGCTCCTCCCTGCCCCCGGCCCCCCTCACACCATGGGCTCCTCCTGCCAACCTCACACCATGGGCTCCTCCCTACCCCAGCCCCCTCACTGGGCTCCTCCTGCCTCCTCACTGGCCCTCCTGTACCCCGCCTCACCATGGGCTCCCTCCCTGCCCCGACCCCCTACCATTGGCTCCTCCCCCAGCCCCTCACCATGGGCTCCTCCTGCCGGCCCCTCACACCATGTAATCCTCCTGCACCCCTTCACCATGGGCTCCTCCTACACCCTGCCTCCCACCATTTGTCCTCCTGCACCTTCCTCTATGGGCTCCTCCATGCAACCCCTCACAGGCTCCTCCTGCACCCCAGCCCCCCACCTGGGCTCTCCCACCCCAGCCCCTCACCATGGGCTCCTCCCTCCCCAACCTCCTCCTTAGGCTCCCCTACCCCAGCCTCCCCACCATGGGCTCCTCCTGCCTCTCACTCCTCCACACCCCATGCTCACCATGGGCTCCTCCCACTGTCCTGCCAGCCCCCCCCTCACGCCATGGGCTCCTCCCTGCACCCCCCCCCTCCACCATGGGCTCTCCCCTGCCCAGCCCCTCACCATGGGCTCCTCCCTGCAGCCTCACATGTTCCTCCCTGCCCCCCCCCCTCTCCCCACCATGGCTCCTCCCTACCCCGCCTCACCATGGGCTCCTCCTACCTCACACCATGGCTCCTCCCCCGCCTCACACCATGGGCTCCTCCTGCACCCCAGCCCCCTCCCATGGGCTCCTCCTGCCCCAGCCCCCCTCCCTTGCAGCTCCCTCCTGGGCTCCTCCCCACCCCGCCCCCACATGGGCTCCTCCTGCCCAGCCCCCCCTCACCATGGGCTCCTCTGCACCCACCCCTCACACCGCATTCCTCCCTGCCCCCAGCCCCTCACACCAATGCTCCTCCTGCCCCAGCCTCACCACCGTCCTCCACCCCCGGCCCCTCACCGCTGTAATCCTCCCTGCCCCAGCCTTCACCATGGGCTCTCCCACCCAACCCCCTCAGCCATCCTCCTCCCCCAGCTCACAATGGGCTCCTCCTGCCCATTCTGGGCTCCTCCTGCCCCTCTGTCCCACCCCAGCCCCCTCCTGTGGGCTCTCCTGCCCCGGCCCCTCTTGGGCTTCTCCCAGCCCCTCACACCATGTCCTGCTAGACCCACACACTGCGCTCCTCCTGCACCCCAGCCGTTTCTGGAGCCCTCACCATTGTCCCAGAAGATAACTATTATAGGTCACAGTTCGTTTGTATAATGCGGTGCTGATATTATTATGAATATATCGCCACTCACACACACACACACACACACACACACACACACACACACACACACACACACACACACACACACACACACACACACACACACACACACACTGATGCACAAATAAATATCTGTTTTTGTGTGTGTGTGTGTATTGTGTATGTATGTGTGTATGTATGTATTATCATCTGAGAGTAGCATGAACAGTGAGAAAGCCATGCCTCACTCATGTTTGCCACCGTAGACAACAGTATAGTTTATGCTGTTGAGACAAGTGCAGCAACACCGTCCAGAGATATTCGGTTTATGACGCTGTATCCGCCTCCCAGTTTTGTTCCTCTTGATGGGTTTACAGTGGGTGGGTGGGGTGGGTGAGGGTAAATGAGTGAAGTGAGGGTGAGTGGTTGGAGTGGGGTGGTGAGTGTGAGTGAGAGAGGTGATGGGTGAATAAATGATAGTAATGCAGTGAGTGGTGTGGTGGGTGGTGAAGTGAGTGTGATGGTCAGATGAGTGGGTGTGGGGTGAGAGTAAAGTGGTGTGGTGGAGTGGGTGGTGTGGTGGAATGAGGGTGAGTGGGTGAGTGTGTGAGGTAGAATAGGTGTGGGTGGGTAGGTGGTGGAATAAGTTAGTAGGTAATGATGGTTTAATTGATAATTTAAATTTGTTACACACACACACACACACACACACACACACACACACACACACACAGACTTTATAAATCGTTTCATTATTTGTATGTTTCAGTGATAGTGGCGTAAGTTCATGTTTTTACACCATACACGGTGACAGTCAGTGATAGTGGCGTAAAGTTCATGTTTTTACCATACACGAGTGACAGTCGGTGATAGTGGCGTAAAAGAGTTCTTGTTTTACACCATACACAGTGACAGTCAGTGATAGTGGCGTAAAGGTTCTTGTTTTACACCATACACGGTGACAGTCAGTGATAGTGGCGTAAAACAGTTCTTGTTTTACACCATACGGTGACAGTCGGTGATAGTGGCGTAAAGGTTCTTGTTTTACACCATACACGGTGACAGTCAGTGATAGTGGCGTAAAAGTTCTTGTTTTACACCATACACGAGTGACAGTCGGTGATAGTGGCGTAAAACGGTTCTTGTTTTACACCATGCACGGTGACAGTCGGTGATAGTGGTAAAGAGTTCTTGTTTTACACCATACACGAGTGACAGTCGGTGATAGTGGCGTAAAAAGTTCTTGTTTTTTACACCATACACGAGTGACAGTCAGTGATAGTGGCGTAAAGTTCTTGTTTTACACCATACACGAGTGATAGTGATAGTGGCGTAAAAGTTCATGTTTTACACCATACACGAGTGACAGTCAGTGATGGTGGCGTAAAAGTTCTGTTTTACCATACACGGTGACAGTCAGTGATGGTGGCGTAAAGTTCTTGTTTTCACCATACACGAGTGACAGTCAGTGACAGTGGCGTAAAGTTCTTGTTTTACACCATACACGAGTGACAGTCAGTGATAGTGACGTAAAAAGTTCATGTTTTACACCATACACGGTGACGTCGGTGATAGTGACGTAAAAAGTTCTTGTTTTACACCATACGGTGACAGTCAGTGATAGTGACGTAAAGTTCATGTTTTACACCATGCACGGTGACAGTCAGTGATAGTGGCAAAAAGTTCATGTTCTACACCATACACGGTGACAGTCAGTGATAGTGGCGTAGTTCTTGTTCTACACCATACACGAGTGACGTCAGTGATAGTGACGTAAAAAGTTCATGTTTTACACCATACACGGTGACAGTCAGTGATAGTGAGCGTAAAAGTTCTTGTTTACCATACACGAGTGACAGTTAGTGATAGTGGCGTAAAAGTTCATGTTTTACACATACACGAGTGACAGTCGGTGATAGTGGCGTAAAAAAGTTCATGTTTTACACCATACACGAGTGACAGTCAGTGATAGTGGCGTAAAAAGTTCTTGTTTTACACCATACCAGTGACAGTCAGTGATAGTAGCGTAAAAAAGTTCATGTTTTACACCATACACGGTGACAGTCAGTGATAGTGACGTAAAGTTCATGTTTTACCATACACGAGTGACAGTCAGTGATAGTGACGTAAGTTCTTGTTTTACACCATACACGAGTGACAGTTAGTGATAGTGGCGTAAAGTTCATGTTTTACACCATACACGAGTGACAGTCAGTGATAGTGGCGTATAAAGTTCATGTTTTACACCATACACGGTGACAGTCTAGTGATAGTGATAAAAAGTTCATATTTTCACCACGATGACGGTCAGTGGTAGTGGCGTAAAAAGTTCTTGTTTTACACCATACGAGTGACAGTCAGTGATAGTGGCGTAAAAAGTTCATATTACACCATACACGAGTGACAGTCAGTGATAGTGGCGTAAAAAGTTCATGTTTTACACCATACGAGTGACAGTTAGTGATAGTGGCGTAAAAAGTTCATGTTTACACCATACACGAGTGACAGTCGGTGATAGTGGCGTAAAAAGTTCATGTTTTACACCATACACAGTGACAGTCAGTGATAGTGGCGTAAAAGTTCATGTTTTACCATACGAGCAGTCGGTGATAGTCGTAAAAGTTCATATTACCATACACGAGTGACAGTCAGTGATAGTGGCGTAAAAGTTCTTTGTTTACACCATACGGTGACAGTCAGTGATAGTGGCGTAAAAAGTTCATGTTTTACACCATACGGTGACGGTGATAGTGGCGTAAAAATTTGTTGTTTCACCATACAGTAGTGATCAGTGATAGTGGCGTAAAAGTTCATGTTTTACACCATACAGGTGACAGTCGGTGATAGTGGCGTAAAAAGTTCATATTTTTACACCATACGAGTGACAGTCGTGATAGTAGCGTAAAAGTTCTTGTTTTACACCATACACGGTGACAGTCGGTGATAGTGGCGTAAAAGTTCATGTTTTTACCATACACGAGTGACAGTGATAGTGGCGTAAAAAGTTCTTGTTTTACACCATACGGTGACAGTCAGTGATAGTGGCGTAAAAAGTTCATGTTTTACCATACACGAGTGACAGTCGGTGATAGTGGCGTAAAGTTCATATTTTACACCATACGGTGACAGTCAGTGATAGTGGCGTAAAATTCATGTTTTACACCATACGAGTGACGTGATAGTGTGGCAAAGTTCATGTTTTACACCATATACGAGTGACAGTCGGTGATAGTGGCGTAAAAAGTTCATATTTTACACCATACACGAGTGACAGTCAGTGATAGTGGCGTAAAAGTTCATGTTTACACCATACACGAGTGACAGTCAGTGATAGTGGCGTAAAAGTTCATATTACACCATACAGTGACAGTCAGTGATAGTGGCGTAAAAGTTCATGTTTTACACCATACACGAGTGACAGTCAGTGATAGTGGCGTAAAAGTTCTTGTTTTACACCATACACGAGTGACAGTCAGTGATAGTGGCGTAAAAAGTTCATCTTTTTTTATATACACGAGTGACAGTCAGTGATAGTGGCGTAAAAGTTCTTGTTCACCGCAGTGACAGTCAGTGATGGCGTAAAAAGGTTCTTGTTTTACACCATACACGAGTGACAATCAGTGATAGTGACGTAAAGTTCATGTTTTACACCATACGTGACAGTCAGTGATGGTAGCCGTATTACGTTTGCTTCCCTTTCACTTTTTTCATTTCGTAAACAAAAAGAACAAATGAACGATGATACAAGAATGAATAAGAAGATATATTAATACGTGAATAAATGAATGAATAAAAGCAATATTACAAGTCTAACCTCTTACTCCACCCCGTTAATATGAATTAACCCAAGAACATGACGTCTTAACCGCACGAGTGAAATGATTTAATCCCTTAACTATGACGACTTAATACTGAGTACAACGACTTAATCTCTTTACATTGTAACCTCTTTGGTACGATGACTTAACCCATTGAGTAATAATAATCCATTTAGTACGAGGACTTGCAGCCTATGAGTACGATGACAACCCTTTGAGTGCAACACCTTGCCCTTATGTACGATGTAATCACTTGAGTACAATGTTTTAATCTTTGAATATAACAATCTATTCCATGAGTACAATGATACTGTAATCAGGGACCACGTTATCGTACTCAAAGAATCACGTCATCGTACTCAGGGAATCACGTAATCGTACTCAGGGGTCACGTCATCGTACTCGGGAATCACGTAATCGTATTTAGGGGCGGATTATCGTACTTTAGGAACTAGGTTATCGTACTCTAGGACCACGTTATCCTCTGGGGAATACGTCATCGTACTCAGGACACGTCATCATACTCGGGACACGTCATCATACTCAGGACACGTCATCGTACTCAGGGAACACGTCATCTACTCAGGGACACGTCATCGTACTCAGGACCGTCATCGTACTCAGGACGTCATCGTACTCAGGACACGTCATCGTACTCAGGGACACGTCATCGTACTCAGGGACACGTCATCGTACTCAAGGGTTAAATAGTTCATTCACTTTACTGTTTATATTTCTCCATTGCTTTACCTTCTTGAGTTGCCAATTGCTGTTAAACTTATTGTAGCATTAACTGACCAAATGTTTATGAATTAAAACTTTCAAGACTCATACATGTTAACTTCAGCTGTCAAGTGATATGATTAAGTTATAATAAACATACCTCGACTCTCACACACCAGGTGGCTTTGTCTCAGTCTCCCCAAGTTCATTATCTTGATCACAGGAAGGTCAGTGGACAGTGCAAGCAACACCGCCCCAACGTCTGGCATCCTGAGACACGTTCAGCCCTGACGGAGGAGTGCTGATCAGCCGTCTACACTCTCACTCGTGTTGGTTCCTCTAAGGTACGTTAAAGAGTTTGTGATCCTTTAAGCATACAGTTGTTGGCTTCTGGTACAGGACGTCTCCCAGCTTCTCTATGTTGCCTCTAAAGTTACTTGTTCTCGCAGCGCAGCTCTCCTAGTTTACCACCAACACTCTGCTGGTCTTGTGTCTCATGTACTGGTGTTGTGTGGGTGGATTTAGACGGCTGCCTCGAGTGTCACCCTTGTGTATCATCCTCGAGCTGTGGATTGAGTTTACAACTTTGCTCTTCTTCTCCTCGACCTATCTAACTTTATTTGTAGTAACTTTCTTTATCATACTTTCTCTCCGTCTCAGCCAGGAAGATCGCCCCGGGTTGCTGTGTACACTGTCTCTGGTGACGTACCCCTGTTACCAAGAACATTAAGACAATTGTTTTTGAGTCAGTGTGGACTTAACCCCATCACGTGACGGCCTTTGAATGGTGTCTCTCTGGGTGACCACTACACGGCCACGGCCAACATGGATGCCTACCACGGTTCTAATGTCTCATAATCCCAAAACTTTTTACAGCAACTGACAGTACATTGAGGAGGAGGAAGAGGAGACACGTCATGCAGAGTAAGATGATGAAGCGTGTGGGAGTAGGTGCAGGGGAGGAGGTGTTGCCGTGTGAATTCAGTACTTTACCATCACTTGTTTCACCTGTCTTGCATCACACCTCCTCCTTGCTTCATATCACAGGTATTACAGTAATATGACAGAGTACAATATGGTGTGGCAGATGGTCATTATACAAGTTTAACAGAGGTGCAGGCTGTATCTTCCAGCTTCTGTAGTGGGTGGTAGAAGAGGCGGTCAAATTTTCTCTGTGTATTTTATAGGCGAGGAGACGTGAAGGTTAAGATAAGGTGTTGTTGTCATCCACCACACAAAGCGTGACAGTAAACTATGACGTCAGATCTAAACAAAGGTACACCAGTCTTGTCAGTAATGTTGGTGAACTGAAGCATAGTTCACAGTACTCTCCTCAACAGACGGCAGCGGTGTGTGCGTCTCCAACTACTGAGTGTAAACAAAGAGCTTTACCTCAGTCACCCTTCAGGTCGTCGGTAAATAATCACAAGAGACAGAGCAGCAACCCTCAACCAGTCAACACGGCGGAACAAGAAGAATCCTTCAATATTTACGCCTGTATAACTGCATCATAATATTACTGGGATAAATGTATATCTATACTATACCAGGTTTTGTAACACAGTACATACAATACTTGTGTTATCAGCACCTGATTTACGAGACACTGGCGTGTTAGACCCATCAGAGTACCTTCCGCCAGGTCAGTCTGTTAGAGGCTGCAGTAAACCTTTTCTTGATCAACCAATTTCTTGCAAAAAGAACTTAAGAGAAACATAGGATAGCTCTTCTGTTCTCAACTACAACACAACAAAACATCCGGAAAACATAATTTCCCTCTCTGAAAGTCCTCGTGGATAAGTGAAACATAAAGACTGGCAGTGAAGTCCGCCCTGGAAGGATCTGCGGTTGGTTGTGTGAGAAGCGGAACTGCCTCCCCGGCCAGGGTCTGCTGAATGTAAAGTAACGTGATTATCAGGTAATGGGACGCTAACTGTCCATCTGGCGGCCCTAACACCAGTAGGGACACCAGTGACGCCACCCATAATAGGACGCTGCCAGCCTCTTTATATTTAGATGATTGGAAACCTCTTACATGTTTTATTGGCTATATTACAGGTTTACGAGAGAGAATATATTATACACACATGTTAAAAAAAACAGCCTCTATGAGTCGTCTGTTGGAAAGTTAATACGGGTGTGGGAAGGATGACTGTGACGTAACTGACTAATGGTCCCCAGTAAACAGTCCAGTGGTGATGGGTGTATTCTCACAAGGTTCACATGATAGAATATTATCCACCAAATCAAAAATGTGGCCGTATCTTTGTCCCTCACTCACAGCTACGACACAATGATGGCAGCACCTGTAAACTGACATACGTGTACTGATTCTATCGTAAATAAGAAAGTTCTCTTATACCGAACCTTTGAGACTCCTTGCGACGGTATTCAGGTGATGGATAAAACAGCGTTATAATTACACCGAAAGTCATAAACAAAACACACAAAATCCCTCACGCAAGATTAAACACCTATCAGTCAAGTTAGTAAGGACCAATAATGAAAACTTTGAGAGAGTGAGTTAAGATTTATCGCCATGGCTCTTCCTTCTATTAGTTTACTGGTGATTCTCCTCTCTCCTGTTCCTCTTCCTCCTCCTACTTTTTCCTTCTTATTTTTCTGCTGCTCCTTCTCTTCCTTCTCCTGTTCCTCCTCCTCCTTTTCTACCTTTTCCCTCCTTATTATTCTGTCCTCCTCCTCCTCCTCCTCACAGGGCTTCCCTCCAACAGGACTCAGGATAATCAATGTTAGCTCAGCAAACTCCACACGCTGGCTAATCCTCCACCAAACACAACATCAGTAATTGAGGTTTGAAACACATCATCTGCCCTCATCCTCTGCCATGGAACCTAACCTAACCTAACCTAACCTACCCTAACCTAGCCTAACCTAACCTAGCAACCTCGCCTACAGCAGCCTGACCTAACCTAACACGTCATACCGAACGACAAACCTCTTATGGAGAATATACTTAGCAGAGAGCATCTGATGAGCAGAGGGAGATGCCTATTCTCTTGAGTGTGCCCAGGAGATGGTGAGGAGGGAGGGAGGGAGGGAGTAGGTATGGGGAAGAAGGGAAATGGGGAGGGTGGGGAAGTGTGTGATGAGAGAGGAGAGTGCAGGCTGTGAAAATATAGAAGACGTCGTTTGATGGAGAGTGGAAAGAGTATTGAATAGGAAGACTGAGGAGGAGGAAGAAAAGACGAGAGGAGAAAAAAAGAGGAGGCGGAGGGGAGAAGGAGGAGGCGAAGAGAGGAGGAGGCAGAGGAGGAGGAGGAAAGAAGGAGGAGGAGAAAGAAGAAGAAGGCGGAAGAGGAGGAAGACATTGTTATCTAAAGGTTCAATATTCATCAGTGGGTGGGCATCATCACCTCACTTATAAAATACTTACGAATCACAAGGAAGAAGGAGGTGGGAAGGAAGGAAAGGAAGGAAGTGAAGGAAGTGAAGGAAGGAAGGAAAGGAAGGAAGGAGGTGAAGGAAGGAAGGAGGTGAAGGAAGAAGAGAAGGAAGGAAGGAAGGAAGGAAGGAAGTTGAGAGTGAAGGAAGGAAATGAAGGAAGGAAGTGGAAGAGGAAGTGAAAGAAGGAAGGAGGTGAAGGAAGGCAGTGAAGGAAGGAAGGAAGAACGAGAAGTGGGGTGAGAAATAAGGAAGTAAGGGAAGGAAGAAAGGAAAGGAAGGAAGGAAGGCCTGTTCGATCAACTCACCTTCCTCAACTCCTTTAAAAATTCGCTTATTTCATTTCTGCCAAGAGATTAGATTTGCCAGGTTGTCGTGTTGCTCTCGCTTGTCTGCTGTGTCTGTTGTTTGTTTGCTCTCGCTTGTCTGCTGTTGTCGTGTTGCTCTCATTTGTCTGCTGTTGTCGTGTTGCTCTCGCTTGTCTGCTGTTGTCGTGTTACTCCTTATCTGCTGTGTCTGCTGTTGTTGTGTTTGTTCTCGCTTGTCTGCTGTTGTCGTGTTACTCTCGCTTATCTGCTGTGTCTGATGTTGTGTTGCTCTCCTTGTCTGCTGTGTCTTCTGTTGTTGTGTTGCTCTCGCTTATCTGCTGTGTCTGCTGTTATCGTGTTGCTCTCGCTTGTCTGCTGTTGTCGTGTTACTCTCGCTTATCTGCTGTGTCTGATGTTGTGTTGCTCTCTTGTCTGCTGTGTCTGCTGTTGTGTTTGCTCGCTTATCTGCTGTGTCTGCTGTTATCGTGTTGCTCTCGCTTGTCTGCTGTTGTCGTGTTGCTCTCGCTTGTCTGCTGTTGTCGTGTTACTCTCGCTTGTCTGCTGTGTTTGCTGTTGTTGTGTTGTTTCGCTTATCTGCTGTGTCTGCTGTTGTCGTGTTGCTCTCGCTTGTCGGCTGTGTCTGCTGTTGTTGTGGTTCTCTGCTTATCTGCTGTGTCTGCTGTTGTCGTGTTTGCCTCGCTTGTCTGTTGTTGTCGTGTTGCTCTCGCTTGTCTGCTGTTGTCGTGTTGCTCTCGCTTGTCTGCTGTTGTCGTGTTGCTCTCGCTTGTCTGCTGTGTCTTGCTGTTGTGTTGCTCTCGCTTATCTGCTGTGTCTGCTGTTGTCGTGTTGCTCTCGCTTATCTGCTGTGTCTGCTGTGTCGTGTTGCTCTCGCTTATCTGCTGTCTGCTGTTGTCGTGTTGCTCTGCTATCTGCTGTGTCTGCTGTTGTCATGTGCTCTCGCTTGTCTGCTGTTTTCGTGTTGCTCTCGCTTGTCTGCTTCTGTTGTCGTGTTGCTCTCGCTTGTCTGCTGTGCTGCTGGTGTGTTGCTCTCGCTTATCTGCTGTGTCTGCTGTTGTGTGTTGCTCTCGCTTATCTGCTGTGTCTGCTGTTGTCGTGTTGTTACTCTCGCTTGTCTGCTGTGTCTGCTGTTGTCGTGTTGCTCTCGCTTATCTGCTGTGTCTGCTGTTGTGGTGTCTGTGCTGTTAACATCGCACCTGCTGTTAACATCTGCCACCACCACCAAATACAACAGCAGGTAATCACATCTACCTGTACATTACACACTAACCCTTTATTTGGTCTATATATTTTGACTTTATTTTCTTATAAACAAGACAACATACATAACAGTGTATGACAGTGTAGAATAGAGTTTATAAAAGTGTAAGTCAGTATAAATATTGTGCGGCAGCTTCCCCAGCGCCGAGATAGTTACAACATCTGGTACTAAGATCAGAGTTGTCAATATTCTCAACACAGACGAACATGGTACGGAGGAGAGAGAGAGAGAGAGAGAGAGAGTCAAGAGTGAGGGTATTGGAAAGAGGAAGAGGAAGGAAGGAGAGGGGGGGTCAGGAAGGAGAGAGCAGAGAGAGGCAGTCACAAGTAAACAGTGAACAAATCTTACGTTATTCACACACACACACACACACACACACACACACACACACACACACACACACACACACACACACACACACACACACATGTAAAATTCTAGTGCCAACAAATGCCCAAATATCACGGATGAAAGCAGTGGGCATTATTTTACCTGTGCCCAACAAACTTGACACACTCGGTCAGCAGTAGCGAGCCATTCACTACCCGGTGCATGGGAGAAGTTTACCTTACCTCCACCCATTAATAATATTACTGTGATCATTAGCATAAGCAATGTACATTAGTGACACACACACACACACACACACACACACACACACACACACACACACTGGCTGTTGGCTAACAAGAGTGGGTACAAATGTTTCAAAGTGCAGCAGAGATATTGGACAGGTGGGCAGGTGCTGGATGATGGATGAGGGTGGCAGGTATTGGATGACGGATGGGGGTGGTCAGGTGGATGATGGATGAGGGTGGTCAGGTATGGATGATGGATGAGGGTGGTCGGGTATGGATGAGGGATGAGGTTGTCAGGTGTTGGATGATGGATGAGGTTGGTCAGGTATTGGATGACGGATGAGGTGTTACAACAGTCGCCATCTAGTAAAGAGGTGGTGAGGACTGCCAAGAGTCGCCACACTTGTTTTAATGCTTCGACTCATTCATGAGAGGTTTGTGTTGGGTTAACCACCAGGAACAGTCAGTCTTATAGTGGACAGTGGTAGCGGTGTGGGTCTCTGCCTCTTCCATAGTGATGAGTACATTGTTATTTGTACTGTGTCAACTGTCTACACTTATAAATGTTCCTGCTCGTCAGGTTATATTGGCATATTTTATTTCATTATAGGTTTAACAGTGTTGTTTTGTCAACGGCTAAATTTCGAACCGAACAAACTTCCTATTTAGATATTTTGGTCATTATTGTTTCTTAAATGCATTGTAAATAGTTTAATTATATTATTTTATTTGTTGGTTTTCCTTCACCAATATCTGAGGTTAACCAGTCTTTGTAAACGTTATATGGAAACAGTTATATTAAGTCGAGAACCCAACATAAGGAAGAGTTAACGTAACAGTCTGTCCACTGAGGTTTGCTTCCGTTGACAATTTCTCCAAACTTTTGTATATCATAAATGTTCATGTTCTATTAATACATTAGTGTTTTGTGTATTTTATATCTATTATTAATCATTAAGAGTTCAGTTTAGAGGAATTTGTTACTAATCCATCAGTAGAATATTTGGAAAATGACTAGATTACGTAAAGATGTTGGTTTGCCGCATCTAAGTATATTGAATGTCAAGATGGAAAGAGAGGTTCAGTAAGGTATTGGAGTAGTTAGTGCATTATAACATTCTAGGATCTCAAACTGTTTTAATTGAGTAGGAGACTGCAGAGGTTTTGGATGGTAGAGAAGAAAAGAAAGGGGCAGGATTGATTTATGTTGAGAGAGAGAAGAAGAAAGGAGAGAGAAGAAAGGGGAAAGGAGAGGAAGAAAGGAAAAGGAGAGAGAAGAAAGGAAAAGGAGAGAGAAGAAATGAAAAGGAGAGAAGAAAAGGAAAAGGAGAGAGAAGAAAGGAAACGGAGAGAGAAGAAATGAAAAGGAGAGAAGAAAGGGAAAGGAGAGAGAAGAAAGGAAAAGGATAGAGAGAGAAGAAAGGAAAAGGAGAGAGAAGAAAGGGAAAAGGAGAGAAGAAATGGAAAAGGAGAGAGAAGAAAGGAAAGGAGAGAGAAGAAATGGGAAAGGAGAGAGAAGAAATGAAACGGAGAGAGAAGAAATGAAAAGGAGAGAGAAGAAAGGAAAAGGAGAGAGAAGAAATGAAAAGGAGAGAGAAGAAAGGAAAAGGAGAGAAGAAATGAAAAGGAGAGAGAAGAAAATGAAAAGGAGAGAGAAGAAGAAAATGAAAAGGAGAGAGAGAGAAAATGAAAAGGAGAGAGAAGAAAGGAAAAAGGAGTGGCAGTTTCAGCTGGATCTTTTTTAGGACAAACAAGATCTTGCTCAAAGTCAAGGTCCAGATAATAAAGAAAATGTATCTGATGTCACCTGTTGGCGTTCAGGTAACAAAGTTTGATGAGAAAACTGCCTCATCTCTAAACTGGCCTTTAGATCAGTGGTCTATTTTTTGAATCAAGTAGGTTTTGGCTCGGAAGGCATGACCAGTACAATGCATCAACTATAGTACAAAAGTAAGTGTAATCAAACGGTGAAGGGTAATTCTTCAGACATATCAATCCTCACCCCAGAAATATTAGAGAGACTGAAGTTTCGTTTTTTAAAGAGGAGTACCACAGTCATACATTGAGTTGTCTTATCTTTTCCGAAAGTTGGGAGATAGATAGAAAGGTTAATAATGACTTTTAGATAAACTGAAGGAGCTTAGTATTTTTGGAGCAGTTAGCTGCAGTTCCATACTAAAGGATCTACTTGAGTGAAAAGGAGGTAAAATCATGACCCGGTAAGCAGCCACAGTCTGAAAAATTATGCCCCTGGCTCATGTAGATTTCTTTTCACAGGACCCTGTCTTATCCT
>NW_024753106.1:0-30136 GCF_018991925.1 Homarus americanus
AGTAGGTCTGAGGTAACATGGATGAGCTTGTGGGGTATGAGTTGTTTGGGTTCACACTCAGGATGGGATGGAGAAAAGAAACTCACAATGTGCTCTCTGTATACATGTTGTATTGGATGTACAATGCAGCTTGGTGCTGGAAGGCAGCATGGTTACAAGCGTGATGTAGAGAGAGCTGGTTGGTGAGGATGCTCAGAGGAGGACAGCTTGTGGGTCGCCATGCTCGCCGGCGGGAGCGAGGACCGCCAGGCAGCGGCGGAGGAGGTGGTGTTGCTTGCTGCGGCTGTAGCTAGAAGAAGAGACAGGTCACCACGAGGTCAGGTCTTTTATAGCGGAGGTAGGCGTGGGTAGATAGTTGACCTCCGCTCCGTGGGCGGCGCTGGTTGACCTAGACCACGAGGCATACACTGGGGAATTCGCGGGGTCGGCTACTCAGCGACAAACAGCGTTTGTAGGGGAGAAATCCACTACAAGCTTATATCACAGTAAACTGGAAATTCCTCAAAAGTGGTTCAGTCTTGGTCCCAAAGGTACTGGATTTCTGGGTCTATACCTTACTTCTGTTTTTCAATATTGTGCTGGATCCCAGATAATTAATAGTTACCCCTTGAATTCCATGGGTTGTGTATCCCAGGGACCCAACATTTGAATTTTATAAAGCAAGTATCGCACGTGTTCCTTTTTTATATCTACCTTATGTGCTTATTTTAAACATATATTTTGACTTGCAGGACATTCATTACCAAATTACTTCACATGGCTGATGAGAAAGGGATGAAATTTTCTGAGCCAGTTGCTGCATTTGGTGTATGGAAACCCTGTCCTGAGCAAGATTTTACAAGGCTTAAGCAGGAATACTCAAACCTACAATTGGTATTAGTTATCTTAGGAAGAGGAGGTGATCTTTATGGTGAGTATGACATAGCATTAATTTCTGGTCTCTATCAAGCAGAGTAGATAATAGATTTTCTTAAAACAATTTTTTTTATTATATTATGAAAACTTAATTAAATAAAAAAAGTAAGGTTAAAATGTGCATGTGAACATGAAATAATTATAAAGATATCTTTATTATCACCATCACTGTTTTTCTCAATTGCATGCTATAGCTATGAATATCTGATGGCAGCTCTAAAAGTTACCATACATGGTCACTAGCAGCCTCTCTCATCATTTTTGGTTGACCCCTAGCTGTCTGTTGCTTATCAGACAAAAATTTATGGCACTTAATATATCAAGTAACATTTGGCAAAAACCCTGCAAGATCTAAGTACAGGTACCTGTACTATACAGTATTGATGAATTGTTAATTGAATGCCAATTCCTGATTTATAACTTGCCTATCTCCAGTATACTGTATGCTAGTTTGTGAGCTCATTATCCTACTTGTGTTACTTTCCTACCTTATGTATTTACAAATAAATATTCTCTAGGGGTGCGCTATTTAAATTTTTGCCGGGACCCAAATCCGTATACAGTGAACCCTCACTTTACGCGGTCAATTGAACCCACGGCGGCCCGCGTAAAGTGAGAAACGCGTAAAGTGAACAACATAACATATGGGATTAATTGAAATAGAGACCGGGCCGACCCCCAAACTCCACTTTTTCAGACACAATACCTATGTTGTAGTAAAAATAACTTCTTAATTTTATGATGGTATGCACACACAATTAATAATTAAGAGAAATATCAATAATATTAGGTTCTTTAACACTTACATTAGTAGAAAAGATGGCTGGGCACACGGGGATGGGGGGTTGGTTCCGAGGCAGAGGGGAGATTATTGGCCCTCACTTGTATCAATTGTATCACTATCCACCACAGAGGCTTGCAGGGCCTCTTTGTCAAACCCCTCAAAGTCCATATAAGTCCATATCCTCATTATCATTATCACTATCACTGACTTGGGCCGGCTGTGGTGGGTGGCGGGTGAAGAACTCGGTAATGTTTTGATGACTGGGCGACCTTGTGTGCTCCCTGCTCGCGCCGCTCTGCGCGTAAAAGGGTACACACACCGCGGAAAGTGAGCATTATGTGTTCGGCAGGGTCCCGCGTAAACGCGTAAAGTGGGACCGCATAAAGCGAGGGTTGACTGTATATAAGAGGGGTAGTAATATAGGAAATTCATATTATTGAATTTTCGTATACCAAGGGATACTGGTACAATACTGTTATCCTTTGTACAAAGGTTTATGAAAGGTCTTTTATTTTGTCATTTTACTTTGTTGGGTATACAGTAGTGGAATTGATCCCATTTCTTGATTGATCTGGGTTTTTGTAATGTGACTATTTTATATTTTAGCTCATATCAAGAGGACAGGGGACACTGAAGTTGGTATATTGAGCCAGTGTGTTCAAGCAACAAATGTGACTGCAATTAAACCACAGACACTTGGAAACATTCTCCTGAAGATCAATGCAAAGATGGGTGGTATTAACAATGTTCTTTCAAGAACTGGAATGCCTATGGTAAGTTTGAATCATGGAAATTATTTTTACAATTGTTATTTTACCAGAACCAGTAAAAGTACAACAACATGTTAATGATGAAAACAAACAAGAGTTCATTCATGGTGGTGTTGTACCATCATTTTTCCTTGAAAATTTTGCAGTTCAAATCATTGCCACTACTCCAGTACCATGGACACCTTGTGCAAGTGTTGGTGATGCACTTTTACTTGGTAAACGTGCAACATGTGGAAAAACACTTCTACCTCGCTTTCCTCCTTGTCTCTAATCATTTTGTCAGTAAATATGATGTCAATATTCCGAGCCTTTTTTATTGTTTATTTATGAAGATAATCTATTTCTAGAGATTTTATGAAAAATTTCAAGTAGTAAATTAAAGTGCTGTACAGTGTTTTAAGTGGTAGTTCTTGAATACAGTATTTATCTATTTATTTTATTCTATTTTTTCTGTAGATATTAGAAAGACCTGTTATGATTATGGGTGCAGATGTAAATCATCCATCAGCTGGAGATGGAGAATCCCCGTCCATGGCTGCAGTTGTTGCCTCATATGATAGGTTTGCCTCCAAATTTTCTGTAGAAGTGAGACCTCAGCCACATCGTGTGGAAATAATTCAAGATCTAAAGGAAATGACCAAGTATGTGTAAGAAATTTTTATTATATATTCAGTACTATATAACCTATCAATTCGCATTCTGAGGTTTGAACAAAAACGTTTTTTTCTTCTATTATGCACTTCCATCTTCCTCACAAAAACTTGATGATTCAATTACTGGTAAAGGTATTTATTTTTGCACTTTAATATTCTTTTCTATAAATTACAGAAACTTGTTAAGGTCATTCTTCATTTACACAAAAGGACATAAGCCCGAAAGAATTGTTATGTATCGTGATGGAGTTAGTGAGTCTCAGTTTCAAGAAGTATTGTCATATGAGCTGAAAGCTATGCGAACAGCTTGTACTGAAACAGAAGTTGACTACACACCTGGCATCACTTTCTTAGTGGTTCAAAAGCGGCATCATACAAGGTACATTAATGTTACTGATGTACATTTTCTTTCCATCTTTTTTCAGTTCCTCTTAATTTTACTTCTATCCTCTTCACCACTGATCGGCTCGTTAGCCTCTTGGGCGATCGGTCACGTCTGTGTTACGCACTGTTGGCAAGTACTGGCCATGCACTGGCTCCTGAATGTATCTCATCCTGCTCCAGTGCTTGTCTGGTCTATGTGTGTCTACACACACACATATATACAATACAGGTTAAGTAAATTACTGTCTCTAGAACGAATGGCTCCCTGTCCCGGCCGCAAAAATGGCGGCAACTTTAAAACTACCCACAGAGATTTTTGGGTACATCCAGGGTGTCATCCGCAAATAATAGAGGACTGCGAAATCAAAATCAGCGAATTCTCCAGGCGTACTGTATACAGTGGTCTCTCGGTTAACGAACGGTTCGGTTAACAAAATTTTGGTTAACAAATTACCTTCCATAAGAATCTTCAATTCGGTTAATGACAAAAATTACTTTAACAAAATCCTTACAAACACCATGTTTTGTTATGAGCATCAGCTGATGGGCTAGTCTGCCAATTCAGTAATATGTTCTATGTTTAAATTCATTTCCAGTGGAGTAAATATCAATAAAGTTATATTCTTTAATATTTTTGCATTTTTTATATTAAAATTATTAGTCATTTTAACATTTGTTTAACATATTGATAATATATGCAGTACAGGGAATTAGCTTGTTGTGCGGCCATCAGCCTATATATATATATAGATATATATATATATATATATATATATATATATATATATATATATATATATATATATATATATATATATATATATATATATATATATATATATATATATATATATATATATATATATTATATATATATATATATATATATATATATATTTATATATATATATATATTATATATATATTATATATATATATATATCTATATATATATTTTTATATATATATTTTTATATATATATTTATATCTATATTTATATCTATATATATATATCTATATATATATCTATATATATCAATATCTATATCTATATCTATATCAATATATATATATATATATATATATATATATATATATATATATATATATATATATATATATATATATATATATATATATATATACTTGTCTATAACCCCCCTTCGTATATAGGTCGACCCCGATTTTTTGACCAAGAAATTGTTAATTTATGATATTCCTCGTTTATAGGTCGACCCAAGTTTTTGAGGGTAAAGGAACAACAAAACCTTCAGAGAAACACTACGTCCTATAAACTTGTTTACCATTTATTATTACGACACTTTACACTGAAACGCGGGTAGTTTCAACAAAAATATTGTATATTTCCATTCAAGTATTTATTCAAGTCAATTAGGAGGGAATATTATTGTAATACAATAGTTTTTTAACTGAAAACCATTCGAAAAGCGATTACGGTAACATCTTTTGAACGAAAGAAAGGGAAAGTCATTGTTTTCGTCACGATTTTATCCTACTTTCCACTGTAATACGTACGTCATTTCAGCAAAAAATATTACATTTCCGTGAATGTATTGTATCAAGCACAGTATGAATAGAATATCACTAATATAACAGTATTTTAACCGAAAACTAATAAAAAAATGAGTAACATATCTTGAACATCGGAAGGTTTGGTAAAGTCTTTTGTTTTCATGTAGTTTATCCTAATTTACATTGAAATACATCACGTTTCAGCAAAACTACTATTTATTTCTGAGAATATGGAAATGTAATATTTTTGCTGAAATGACGTACGTATTACAGTGGGGTATGCTATAACGAATCTAATTGGTTCTAGAACCTTGTTCGTTATAGCATTCGTTCGTTATAGGATTAATCCGTTCCAGGCCCCCAAATACAACCACTTAACACTGAGAAATATAATATAAAATTGTAAAAATTGTAAAAAAGTGCATAAATATGCATCTAAACCCCTGAAATATAGAGTATCATTAATGCTTGTAATAAAAAAACAATAAATTAGTAAAAAAAAAAAAATTTTTTTTCTTAATAATGTTCGTTGTAGGAGTTTCGTTCGTTATAGCATTCTCAATTTTATAGGTAAAACCGTTCGTTATAGGAATATTCGTAGTAGGATCCGTTCGTTATAGCATACCCCACTTTATAGTGGAAAGTGGGATAAAATCGTGACAAAAACAATGACTTTCGCTTTCTTTCGTTGAAAAGATGTTACCGTAATCGCCTTTCGAATGGTTTTCAGTTAAAAACTGTTGTATTACAATAATATTCTATCCTAATTCACTTGTGATGTAACAGTTTTTTAACTGAAAACGATTACCGTCTAGCTGATACGGCAGAGCCCTGGTCGAGGAGGCTTTGTGTTTGCTTCGGCCCTTCTTAAGCAGCTTTTAATTTTAGCGTACGTTGAAATTGTGTTTACCGGTATATTCTATTTTCTTGCTTCTTATTTTCCAGAAATATGACAAGTTTGTATATAATACAATGTTACGGTACTTTTAATTTACAAGTATTCATTTTTAAAAATATAGAAGACACCAAACAAATACCAGTACTACGGTTATTTGCGTGACTCTCCCGCCAAACAAGACCAAACAGCTGGTACTCCCTCAGCCCTACCAAAAATAGCCCAACCACATCTTTCTTAATTATTCTCTTCCAATTTCTCACTTTAACTGGTATTTTTTACTTCATATTGCCTACATCAGATAAACTACAGTAATTGAGGTTAGACACTTATAAATTTGATTACCGGGTCCTGGCAGGTGCCGTTAGAACCACCTGACCCTACCAACAGTGTTGCAAGTCAGACAGCATTTTTTTAATCATCCATGTGCACGAGAAAGGATGGATGGATGAAGGCGGCATACAAATATGGCTTAAAAAAGTCTGAACTTTAGACCAGGGGGACTGTGCAAAGAAAAAAGTCTTTTTGTGTGGGATATGTTTTGGTCACATCTTGTTGACAGTGTTACTGCTGGGATTAGGAAGGAAAACACTGATACAGCTGTGATTCCTGGTGGATTAACAAGTCTTGTCCAACCACTGGATGTTTCCTTAAACAAACCATTTAAAGATGCGGTAAGAGTGAAGTGGAACAACTGGATGATAGAAGGCGATAAGACATACACAAAGGGAGGCAACATCCAAGCTCCATCACTAGCAACATTATGTGAATGGATTGCAGAGGCCTGGGATGCAATCAGACCAGAAATTGTGGTGAAATCTTTTTAGAAATGTGGGATTTCGAATGCTCTTGATGGAACAGAAGATGACTTGTTGTGGGATTATGAGGCTAATGAGAGCGTGAATGAGGATGAAGATATTGATGATCCTATGGCTGATGATGGTGTTGATCCATATGACGATGCTGTTCAAGGAGAGGACTGGGAGGAGCTGTTTGGTGCTGCAGATGATGACAAGGAAAATGATTTTGATGGATTTTAATGAAAATATTCAGAAATATGGTATCGTAGTATTTATTCAAGTCAATTAGGATAGAATATTATTGTAATTCAACAGTTTTTAACTGAAAACCATTCGAAAAGCGATTACGGCAAAATCTTTTGAACGACGAAAGAAAGTGAAAGTCATTGTTTTCGTCACAATTTTATCCCACTTTCCACTGTAATACGTACGTCTTTTCAGCAAAAATATTACATTTCCATATTTATTTCTGAGAATATATTCATTCAGGCACAGTTAAGGTAAAATATACTTGTGATGTAATATTTTAATGAAAATATTTATAAATAAGGTATCGTATTTTTCTTTTGTTTCAAATTTAATTAACAAAGATTGATGTTTCAAATTTAATTAAAAAAAATTTATGTATCCATAAATAAACTTTTAAAAATGAATACTTTATGTTTTACATACTCCTGTGCATACCATACCATACCATACCATACCATACCATACCATACCATACCATGCATTTGGCTACTTTTGGCTTGCTATGATGACGCAAGAGATCTGCCCTGGCAACTGTACCGACACTCACAGTGGGTGGTGAGTTGGTGCGTCGTTTCCATTGTTTACTGGTAGTTACTGGTAAATATTTTTCAACCTAACGAAACTATTACCCGTATAGAGGTCGACCCCCAACTTTTTGCCAAAAAATTTGGTCTTAAGAACTCGTGCTATACACGGGTATATACGGTATATATATATATACACAGTGGTCCCTCAGTTAACGAGCAGAATCCATTCCAGCAGGTTGCTCGGTAACCGAAAAACTCGTTAACCGAAACCATTGTTTCAAAGGGTTTTTGTGCAATTGGTTCCAGCTCACCGAAAATTGCCTAAATTCAACAAAAAAGGTAGAAATGTACACTTTGTGTATTTCATTTACGCGTTTTTCGTTTTACGCGGACCTCCACGGGTTCAATTGACTGCGTAAATGCAGACTCCACTATATATATATATATATATATATATATATATATATATATATATATATATATATATATATATATATATATATATATATATATATATATATATATATATATATATATATATATATATATATATATATACAGTGAACCCTCACTTTGCGCGGTCAATTGAACCCACGGAGGCCCGCGTAAAGTGAACAACATAACATATGGGATTAAATGAAATAGAGACCGGCTGACCCCCAAACTCCACTTTTTCCGACACAATACCTATGTTCTAGTAAAAATAACATCTTAATTTTATGATGGTACATGCACACAATTAATACTTAAGAGAAATAGAGAAATACAGTCGCCAAGTTAATGTCCATTCAAATAATGGACTCAACTCCCTCCCCCTCTTCTCACACTACACTCGTTGGCTCTTCCCTCTCTGAGAATTTTTTGGGGTAAAACCACTAGATTTTAAGGTATAGTAATAAATATTACCTCAAACTAAAGTTAGGATAATATAATTGACATTGCTGGATTCCTTGTAAGACCAGGAATATTTTGAATATAAATGTCATATTTTGTACAAAAGATAACATATTTACTCAGAGTAAACAAAATACTTACATTAGATCTAAAATTTGTATGTCTAATGCAAAATCTATGATGTTTACTTTCAAAATGATCATCAAATTGTAAGAATTCCAGCAATGTAAATTATATTCTGGCTGGGTAATTTGTATGAATTTTATGAGCTAAAACAAATAGCTTCAATTAATAAAAAAAAAATATTCTTCACGACACTATCTGTCAATCAAAGTACCCCACCTTGCCTCCCCCCCTCTTCCAACCACGCCAGATAGTCGGTCGGTCCCTCCCTCCCCCCCGCCAACCCTCCATACCAGTATATATATATATATATATATATATATATATATATATATATATATCTTGATAAAATCACACGGGAAAATGGAAACAACGGAGTACCTTAGCTTTCGTCTTTGTTAGGAATATATATATATATATATATATATATATATATATATATATATATATATATATATATATATATATATATATATATATATATATATACACACACAACTTGTACATTTTCAAACTGTCTGTTGCTCCTGTTTCCACAAGACCTACCTCTCTTCTCCACCCCCACCTTCAAACACCCTTGCATTTAGGTACAGTACCCTGTATTTTATATTCTTTTGGATATTAGAACCCTCAAAGAAGCATGATCGATAGATAATTTACCTTGTTAAAATACATGAATTCTTTCAGATTGTTCTGTGAGGACAGAGATGGTGTTGGTAAGTGTAAGAATGTTCCACCTGGTACTGTTGTGGATTCTGGGATCACACATCCAAGTGAGCGAGATTTCTATCTCTGCTCTCATCAAGTAAGTTCACCTTTATTCTGATATATTTATTTTAGAGTAGAAAAATAAACACTAGAATGTTGTATGCAGTGTTGTACGTTGACGCCGTTAATTTAACGCAGTCAATGGACGGCGGCAATTTTTTTTTAACTCTTCAGGGGTGAGTACAGACTGTACTCACCCCTGATGATGTGAATTACACATTTATATATATATATATATATATATATATATATATATATATATATATATATATATATATATACTGTATATATAGCGATTTAGGGGAATTTTAGGAGCGTTTCTGACTTTATGCTTTTTTGGCTTTACTTTGTATGTACATTTCTGTGAGCTGGAACCAATTATCCAATATCCCATTGAAATAATGGATTCGGTTAACAAAATTTTCGGTTAACGAACGACTCTGTGGAACGAATTGTATTCATTACCGTATATCACGGCCTATAAGGCGGCGGGGTGCATAAGACGCCCCCCCCAAATTTCCATTTAAAAAGTAGCTTTTGAGCTCTATTTGCTGTATAAGACCAGTACCCCAAATGTGACACTTACCCACTGACTCAGTAGTCCTTTACCAACCATCCTTGATTTTTTTAAATAAGGCCAATTCACTTCAAGTAATGTCATCAAATTATACTCGCTGGTGTAGTGTAAACACTAGTGACGTCACTGAAGCGTGGTGGGAGTGTTCCCTCGTCTGGGTGGTGTGACTATTTATACAACATGTGGTTCAACAGCAACCACCGTATTCTAATTGTGATGTTTCATTAGGATTTGAGTGAAAAAGGTTACCAGTATGTACTTACTACATACATTTATTACACAAATATATATATATATATATATATATATATATATATATATATATATATATATATATATATATATATAATATATATATATATATATATATATATATATATATATATATATATATATATATATATATATATATATATATATATACTGAATATACTATGTACAAAAAATGAATGTTCAATGAATTATTTATGGTGCATTAGGGTACTAGCCACTTCTGATGGGCTATAAATAGCCTTCTTTATCTCCCCTACATCTCACCCTGAGCCAGACGGAAGGGTCTTGGTAAATAACATGTTTGCTTATTTTCCATTTACTTTAAATAAATTTACCGAATTATTTGTTTTATTTATTTATTTATAATATACTGTAATATATTAAACACACTGTAATTATTTTCTTTAATTTATAAACTGTTTTGCGACAAAGGAATGTTCTCCAGTAGTGTTTCATTAGGATTTGAGTGAAAAAATATTACGTACTTACACAATTGTTCCTCTTACTTTGACAACACAACATACATACAGTATATTATTTCTCAGTTTTGATCTTTTTTTTTAATTTTTGTATTTATTTATAGTTAGTTACTTAAAATAAGGCCAATTCACTTCAAGTAATGGCATCAAATATTACCAGCTGGTGTAGTGTAAACACTAGTGACGTCACTTGAGCGTCTGTAATTAACCGTCGATAGTTTCAAGAATTAATGCACTTTTCCTTTCTTGTCTCCTCACTGGCAAATGGGGGGGGGCGTGGGGAGGGGTGTGTGATGATAGCTGTGTTTATTACAGGGGTATAAATCTCTTTTACGGTATGTTAGACAGGTTTATAATACATTTTTATTATTTTAATATACCGGTAATCTTAATTTGAATCCAGCTTGCCAAACGTAAGTTTCAGTATAAAATAATTAGTGGTAAGACCTTGTGAGTGGCTTACGATGTTTTCATCACCACTCTTGACACACTAAACCACAATATTTAAGAGGTAAGAATTTTGAACTTGGTGGTTTAGACGACCCCCTAACTTTGGGCAGATTTTTTTAATGTTCAAATTTCGTCTTATAGGCCGTGATATACGGTAGATCCACAATGAAAACGTGGATAAGATAAATCTTGATAAAATCACACGGGAAAAGGGAAACAACGGAGCACCTTAGCTTTCGTCTGTATTCAAGACATCTTCAGAGGCAACTCTGAAGATGTCTTGAATAAAGACGAAAGCTAAGGTGCTCCGTTGTTTCCCTTTTCCCGTGTGATTTTATCAATATATATATATATATATATATATATATATATATATATATATATATATATCTTGATAAAATCACACGGGAAAATGGAAACAACGGAGTACCTTAGCTTTCGTCTTTATTCAAGACATCTTCAGAGAAATAAATGAATCCCTTCCATTTCTTGATATGCTTATCATGAGAAATGGCCAAAACTATAAATTTAAGGTATATAGAAAGCCCACACAGGTAGACAGTTTCATTCACTTTTTATCGAATCACCTTGAGTCTACCAAAATGTCAGTTTTTTCTACTATGTTCTTAAGATGTCTGCGTATTTGTGACTCTGAATTTATTGACGATGAATTGAAACACATTCTTTCTATTGCACAGAAACTCGGGTACCCTTCTGTGTTTGTTGATCGTTGTTTTAAAAGGGCTAAAAAATCCTTTCATTCCTCTCAAACCAGACAAGTTCCTACACTTAAGAATATTTTGACTCTGCCCTATCGTAATGAATTTGTCCCGTTAGTTCGGTCCCTCAAGCTTCTAAATATTAATGTTGTTTTCAAGTATGACTCAACCATTACCAATATGTTAATAAGGAATAGCCCAAGTTTGAATGTAAATGGAAGTGTTTATTGTATTCCATGTAGCAAATGTAATTGTAATTATGTAGGACAGACAGGAAAAACACTGCAGCTCAAAATCAAACAACATAAGTATAATATTAGAACAGCATCTGAAAGCAGTGCCTTGTTCGTTCATGTTAGGAATAATAATCACCCCATTGCTTGGGAAAAAAGCTTAGAAATATTTAAATCATCTTGTGTCACAGAAAGACTTCTGGTTGAAGCTAGTTTGATTAAGGAATTAAAATTAATAAACCTTAGTGATGGTCAGTTCAAAACTGATAATATGTTACATAAATTTATTTGTCAGTGGCCCAAGGTTAAAAATGCTTTGAAAACCTTAGATCTAGGTGTATGATAGTTATTTTGTGGGTCCCTTATTTTTGACCTGACCTGACTAGTCACGTCACCCCCCTTCTCTTAAGCTCCTCTACGTGTGTGTTGGTGTGGGGATTAGTGGATGACATCATTATGACCTGACCTCATGTTTTAAGGTCACCCTGTATATTTAAGCCTCTCTCTGTCCATGTAATCCAGTTGCCTCTGAAGATGTCTTGAATAAAGACGAAAGCTAAGGTGCTCCGTTGTTTCCATTTTCCCGTGTGATTTTATCAAGATTTATCTTATCCACGTTTTCATTGTGGATTTACATGAAATATATATATATATATATATATATATATATATATATATATATATATATATATATATATATATATATATATATATATATATATATATATATATATATATATATATATATATATACAGTCAACCCTCACTTTACGCGGTTAATGTAACCCGCAGGGTCCCGCGTAAAGTGAGGAACGCGTAAAGTGAATAACATAACATATGGGATTAATTGAAATAAGAGTCCGGGCCGACCCCCAAACTCCACTTTTTGACGACACACAACTATGTTGTAGTAAAAATTTTATCTTATCTTTATGATGGTATGAAAAAACAAATAATATAGAAGAGGTTAGGTTAGGATAAATAAAGGTTAACATAGGAAAAATAAAGGTTAGGTTAGGAAAACTAAAAGTTATGTGGAACACTTACGTTAGTAGAAGAGATGGGTCGGCATACGGGGATGGAGGCTGGTTCCGAGGAAGAGGGCAGATTACTGGCCCTCAGGTGAATCACCATTACTAGGTGAATCACCATCACTGTCACTTACAGTTGTCAGGGCTTCCCTGACAAATCCCTCAAAGTCATCTTCACTGTCACTATCACTGGCTTGGGCTGGCTGTGGTGGGTTGCGGGCGAAGAAACAGTGGCGTAGCTAGAGTGAGTGCCGCCCGGGGCGGCCCTTGAGTTTGCCGCCCCGTGCCCCCACAAAAAATACATATTGCACAGTGACTCACTCTTATATATATATATATATATATATATATATATATATATATATATATATATATATATATATATATATATATATATATATATATATATATATATATATATATATATATATTAAATAGTTTGTGTACCATTATAATATTACTGTACTTTCACATACTCAAATATAGTATGCTTTAAATACACACCAAACATACTTAAACTTTATAAGTTAATCCTCGTCGTGTCTGACCTAACACCTGACCCACACCACATGAGCTCACTGGCGTACTTGTTTGAAGTTGTTTCCTTAATCCTCAACAGGTTACAGGTTGTGTGTGTGGCGGGGGGCCTCATAGCAAGGGTGTAGCTCATGACGTGGCCGTGATGATGTGGGTCAGGTGTTAGGTCAGACACGACAAGGATTAACTTGCCGCCGATACAAAGGGATGGATTAACGTCTCCAGTAGCTGCAGATATGGGTGATGAGCAGACCCAAAAGTGCCGCCCCCCCCTAGCTACGCTAGTGCGAAGAAATCTGTTATGCTTTGCTGACGGCTGGTGTTGATGTTGTCGTGATACACCTTGATGTAGGGCTCCATAGTCTGCAACAGCTGGGTAGTGAAGATTTCATACCTGTTTGCGTCAGGGTCGTCGGAAAGGAGGAGCTTGGCTTTCTCGATACACTCGATGGCACCCCTAACATTACTATGGGATAAGTGTTGTTCTTCTTGGGATGACGCACCACCTGCCTCTTCACTGACGTCGTCATCATCATCATCTACCATCTCCTCGTTAGTCACATCAGGTTCCATTATCACCTCCAGGATGTCGTCGTTGGTGGTCTCGGAGAAGCCTGGAACTGTAACAGTCTGCGCAGCTTCTCTGGCAAGGTCCACTGCTACTGCAACAATCTGAACCTCACCAGTCACAGATTGACTCCTCCTCTCACCTGGTATTCCATGTAACACATGTCTCCATGCGTGACGAATTGTAGCAATAGACAGCTGATCCCATGACTCCACCAAGAAGTCCACAGCTTTCTTGATGTTAAATACTCTCCAGAATTGTTTGAACAGTATTTTTTGCTGTGCCAACTGTTGATCCTCATCTTCTTCGCTCTTGCTATCGGTGGTGGTGTCACTCACTTTGCGCAACTCTTCCCTGGTGTTGGTGTAGTCGTTCAGGAGCTGGAATTTTTTCGTAGAGAATGCAGCTTTTACATTACAGATTAACTCTTGGTCCATGGGCTGTAATATAGACGGAGTGTTGGGAGGAAGGAAGACCACTTTTACGTTGGGGTGATGATCTAACAGTAGGGGCGAGTGTCCTGGTGCGTTGTCCAGCAGCAACACAATCTTGAATGGCACATTCTGTTGCTCACAGAATTTCTTTACATCGGGAACAAAATAGTCATCAAACCAGGTGAGGGACAGTGTAGAGAACATCCACGCCTTACGTGCGGTCAGCCAGTGGACATTTAGCTTGGTCATGTCCATGGTTTTGTAGGCGTGCGGCTTGCATGCTGTGTGGATCACCGATAACTTGAGCTTACTGGTACCGGAGGCATTGGTGGTAAACAGGACGGTGATGCGTTCCTTCTGCATCTTCCGGCCCCGAATCTTGCTGGCATTCTTTACAACGAAGGACTTGGAAGGTAGCTTTTTCCAGAAAAGACCAGATTCGTCCATGTTAAACACCTGGTCGTCGGTGTATTGTCCTTCCTCCATAATCTCACGTAAAAACGGAGGAAATTCCCTAGCCGCAGCACGGTCAGCACTCGCTTCTTCACCACCAATGTTTATATTGGTGATCTTGTTCCGGATCTTAAACCTCTGTAACCACCCAGAGGAAGCATTAAAGGGTATATAAAAGGAACAGTGTGAGCAGTTTTTTTCAACTTTTAATTGAATTAATTTATTATTTCCAGGGTATTCAAGGTACCAGCAAACCAACTCATTACCATATTCTGTGGGATGACAATGATATGACAATGGATGATATACAGATGCTAACCTACAGTTTATGCCATCTGTACTTTCGTTGTACAAGATCTGTCTCCCTTCCAAGCCCTGCGTACTATGCTCATTTGGCTGCTTTCAGGTAAATGTCTATGATTGTTTACATATATATATATCTCAGGAGAGTATTGAAATTTTCTTAGTTTTCAAGCCACTTATTGCTTAATACGGGGTGGAAGTAATCAAGGGTTAACACACACCGGACATTTATTTTCCTTTTTCTTGTGCCTTCCATTCATTCATGCAGACTGCTGCTTCCTGGATATCTATTCCTTTCATTTATATGTCCTTCACTCTATCTATCTGAATCATATAGTTTTTCCTTGACTCCAAGAGATCACCATAGTTGATCAATGCATGCAACTGGGGTAAGCATTACTAATATATTTTATGTTATTATTTTCTGTATAATGTATATCCATAATATAAATATATATAATGGAATGTGTGCTCATTTTTTACAGTAACATACATACAGTATGTATAGCCACCAGCTTATGCAAGTTAAAATCTCTAAATATTTACCCTAAGCACATTTTATTAAGATATTTTTTAGAATAATTTATAAATTACCACAGGCATGGGTGTACTGTGGAGGGACTGTTTCACCCCTCCTTTCCCTTCACCTTTGTTAATGAAGGGGTTTTTGTCAGATCATCTTAATTTAACATGCCAAAGTTCCCTGTTCAAAAGGATGATTTCACGGTGTCCTGCCATAATGAAAAATTTCTGTTTCACGTGGTGATAATTGGATGATACATATGTTAAGTACCATTTGTAAAGATATGGTAGAAACAGAAAGAAGGTTGTGTTGATCAACCAATTAAAAAAGAAAAGTTAACAGGTGATATGCTGATTAGTGGTGTTGAATGCATTAAAAAATCAGTACAGTAGTTCAGTCAGGGAAAGGTGTTCCTATACCCCCTGTGATAACCCCAGTCAAGATGTTACAGTCAAAAGCATAACTCGGGAATCTGAAGAAATCACAAGTGTGGGGGGGGGTGGTGTTATGGGGATTGAGGAGGGTAAGGGAGTTTGGGGGGGGGGGATGGGAGAGGGTTATTGGGTTACTTGTGGAGTTACAATGCAGTATTTATTAACTTTTTGATGGTCATGGAAGAGAATACTTGTTCTATATTTGAGAGGCGTTGTTGGTCAAGAATGTGTATTAAGTATACACATCCTGCAGTTTTGGGCTTCACTATTATGCAAAATAAATGGGAATTGTTTTATTGTTTTTTGAAACCGTCTTATTTTTTATGAGTGGTAGTGATATCGATAATGAAGCCACGTGTGATGAAAGTGATTTGACGCACAGACCTGGATTACATTTAGGGAAGTACTAGTAGTGAAAGTGAAGAAAATATGTAAGGGGATAAGGAAAATGAGGAACTATATGTGACTCAGTGTGAAGGTGATGATCAAGATTGGGTTCAAGGACCTTCTTGGCATCAGCATTAGGAGAAGTAGTGAGATTGGGCCAACTAAAAAAAAAGAAGCGGGAAGACACCATTGTCTCGCCGTTCTCTCTCTCTCTCTCTCCATGTAATCATGAGCGTCAACCAACCCTATGCTCCTCACCTGCCTCTGAAACCCCCCTTCTCAACACAGGCATAAGCATTTTATCTCGACGCTCTCCCTTACTCCGCTCACCCACACCTGGTTCATCTTATGACCCTACACCCACCCCCTGGGCCTGCCTCTCCTGCAGGGATGGATGACACAAACAGCGATGATGACCCAGATGACCCCCAGCCCACACGTTGCCACCCTGCCACTCATAAATAGAGTACTGGACCACTGACCTGGTACAGACTGCCACTTCAATATTTCACAAATTACTCTCAGTAAACAGTTTCACAAATATTTTACATTTGCTCCACGTCTATGATAATCTAGAGGGGTACAGTGACTCGACGAAGAAAATCCGCTATGTTTGACAACCTACATGAGAAATTCAGGACCCTCTTCTATCTATACTACCAGAATATTTGTATTCGTAGAAGTATAGTGCTGTGTCGAGGCAGTATCAGTTTCCACCCAAGCGACACCATTTTGGCCTGAAGTTGTTTGTGATGTGTGATTGCAAGATGAGCTACATCCAAGATATTATGTACATGAGGGCACTACTGATACAACACTTGATCCTATCACTGGCCATTCTGGGGGGACAGGGTAGTGTTTTTCCAGTACAGGTACTTACATGACAACAAAGACCAGGGCTTGTGGGACATGCAGAGCCAAGCGTATTGCTATGCCATACCTCCCCAACAAAAAAGAAAGGAGTGATGGCCAAGTCATCCTTAGGAAAGCACAGTAATGCCTTTCAATATAATGGTGTAATAAGAAGGGTGTTAATTTGATGTCTACTGTCCACCTTTGTGCTGAGCCATAACATACACAAGGCAACAAAACAATACGAGATGAAACCTGAGTGTTCTTTTTTATAATATAACCATGAGACTTGGAGATAAATCAGATGCAATGATCTCTAGTGTAAAAAGTGCCTGGAAAACAACGAAATGGTATAAGAAAATGTTTTTCCATCTCCTGGACATGTTATTATTAAAATGCACACATACTATACCAACAAGTGAAGGGAAAGAAATTCACTGACCACACCATTCACATCCTCAAGCAACTTCTGGCTGTCTACCACCAACTGTGTGAGCCACAGTCCATCCACTCCCAGAAACACATCAAAGCCTTAATGCCTCCCAGTTTGCTCAAATCCCGGACTGTATCCTTCCTACAGCATCAATGAGACACCCAACGAGAAAATGCCATGGCTATGTATGCACATTCAACAAAGCAACCTCAGGTGTACAAGGAAACATTTTACATGTGTTTGATGTGCGGCCACCACCATGTGTCTTACCGTGTTTTAAAGTGTATCACACTTGAAATGTGAAATTCAAATAGTGTTCAAGTATAGAAATAAGTGCCCAAGTATGTGGAAAAATGATGCATGTTGTGAAGAATAGCGAGGGTGCACCATTTGAAAACATTGTGCTTCCCCATCTGGAGTACTCAAACCCTGTCTGGTCCCCGAGATATGCTAGGAACTGTCAGTTGGTTGAAAATGTTCAAAGGAGGGCCACCAGACTGGTGCCTGCACTTCGGCACCTCAGCTACCCTGAGAGATTGGAGCGCCTGAACTTGCCTAGCTTATACTACAGATGGGCAAGGGGAGACCTAATTGAAGTGTACAAGCATCTCAAGGGACACTACTCAGTCGAGTGTCCTTACTTGGAGCTGGCGGACACTCGCCCCACAAGGGGTCACAGCTCAAGATTGAAGAAGCCGCAGGTCCAGAAAACTGTGAGGGCAAGCTTTTTCGGCGTGAGAGTTGTGAACTCTTGGAACAATCTACCAGAAAGTGTTGTGTCAGCACCGAGTGTGAGCTCTTTCAAGACCAGACTTGACCAACACTGGAGTGGGTTCAGGTACATTCAGGAGCTGGTGCATGCCCAGTACTTGCCAACAGTGTGAAACAAAGGGGTGACCGATCGCCCAAGCGACTAACGAGCCGATCATTTGGTGAAGAGGATAAAAGAAAAAGAAAAGTAACAGACGTGACTGATCGCCCAAGCGGCTAACGAGCCAATCAGTGGTGAAGAGGATAAACGTAAAAAGTAAAATCACAGCACAACCACCAAGAAACCATGAGATACATTAGATTGATAGATATTTTGAATATAATATGACTAATGTTGTATCGGTTTGAATTATATATGTGACGTTGTACTGTATTCACTAGAATACTTACCAAAACCATGCTCATGTCTGCAGATGAATACAACAGCTGACTCTAACCTCGACTTTTTCTTCCTTCAGTTAAAGATAATTAGTTTATATGAATAAAGAATAAGATGCTAAAATAAAGGTACCTATGGTACTTATTTCCCTATCTACCTACTTAATTATTTATCTACCTACTACTTAATTATTTATCTACCTACTACTTAATTATTTATCTACCTTCTACCTAGCTTTCATACCTACCCAACTACTTACTTACCTACCTACCTACATATCTGCTTACTTACCTATATACTGACCTCACAACCTACTTACCGGTATCTTCTTATTTCCTATCTCTATTCACTTACCTGCAGATTTACTTCCCTAACCACCTACTCACTTATATATCCCGAACTATCTGTTTACTCATCTAGCTACCTACCGTCTTTCCAATCTGCTTACAACACCTTCTTTACCCATCTACACACTTACCCAACTACCTACCTGTCACTACTTACTATAACAATCACTACTTAATCCTACTTACTATGTCTGTTGCTTGTTATTTAATTCTTCCATACATCAGGTTTCCTTTGCAGTAAATACATATAATGTATACAGTTGCAGTAATTTTAGTGTTAATATACTCTCTCTTATTACCAGGGCAAAAGTACACATCTCAGAATTGTCTGAAAGGGATGGAGATGGTATGACTCAGGAAGAAATTAAGTGTGTTGCTACAGTTGAACAGAAAAATGCACTCTCAAGCAAGTTATATTATGTGTAGTAAATCAAATGGTGTGTACTAGAATTTATTTTCCATGTAGACTGGCATATAAGAGGTTTCTGAATTGTTGGGAGGATTTATTTTTAGGTGACTGTTCCTATAATTAATCTTTCATGTGGTGCATCTATGCATATACAAGATAGGAATTATATCTTGCTGTCTTTAGGAAGATAAATGTTGTACTCGGTGAAAAGGTGTACCTGTAGTATAAGGTACAAAATGCATCTGAGGATACAGGTTCTTTTGTGCAGTAATCACAAAAATAGTTGTCTGTATTAAATCTTAGAATTGTGTAATTGCAGTTGAAAGGGTTTCATTTTTTTTATACCATGCCAAGAGGATAGTTGTCTTAGGAATACTGTACTGCATAGTATATTTCTTATTTGGAGTTAAGCTTACTGTAGATTTAGAGGAAAATGTATTGGTTCTTTTGCATGTTGACAATTTAAGTTTCATGTTATATTTAGTGAGTGGACAAAGCTTTATGTAACTATGCTGATGTTCATAATATTTCAGAAGATTTAAGAGAAATTTAAAAAAATGCACTGGAGACCATTTTTGTGTCAGTTTATAGCAGGATTGCATTTAAATGCCAGTTTACTATGGTTTTTCTTTTAATATTTATTGGGAAGATATGGAAATATGATAAATAACAATGTTTCTAAAAATCATAATTTTTACTTATTCCTCTTATTTACAAATGTTTTGTACAGAACCAGAATTAAGGTATTCACTTAATTGAAAACTCTTTTAAAAATAATATAAATGCTTTGCTGTTCTGATTTATTGGTGCTAAGTTAGGAAATGCTTGCTGTGCTCTGGCAATACAGTATTACCCCGCTTAACGCGCTTTCACTTAACGCGTTTTCGCATATACGCGGTGCCTTGCCAAAGCTGAATTTTCACTTAACGCGGCATTTTTCATCATATACGCTTTCATCATATACGCGGTGAGTGTCCGGCTCGAGAGCTATTTTTAGATTCGCACCACCCCCCACCCGCCACCCTGCCTGACTGCCTGTTTTAGCTCATAAAATTCATACAAATTACCCAGCCAGAATATAATTTACATTGCTGGAATTCTTATAATTTGGTGATCATTTTGAATATAAACAACATATATTTTGCATTAAACATACAATTTTTAGATAAAAATTGTTCTCTAGGTAATTATGTTATCTTTTGTCCAAAATATATGACATTTATATTCAAAATATTCCTGGTCTTACAAGGAATCCAGCAATGTCAATTATATTATCCTAACTTTAGTTTGAGGTATTATTTATTAAAATTTAGTGGTTATCCCACACATCTCCTTGGGACGGTTGGTGGGGGGTGGGGGGTGGGGGGGAGGGAGGGACCGACCGACCGACCATCTGTTACCCGGTGAAGAATTATTTTTTTTTTTATTAACTGAAGATATTTGTTTTAGCTCATAAAATTCATACAAATTACCGGTCAGAATATAATTTACATTGCTGGAATTCTTATAATTTGGTGATCATTTTGAATATAAACAACATATATTTTGCATTAAACATACAATTTTTAGATAAAAATTGTTCTCTAGGTAATTATGTTATCTTTTGTCCAAAATATATGACATTTATATTCAAAATATTCCTGGTCTTACAAGGAATCCAGCAATGTCAATTATATTATCCTAACTTTAATCTGAGGTATTATTTAATACTAAATGTTAAAAACTCTTGAATGGAGGATTGGTGGGGGGTGGGGGGAGGGTTGGGACTGACCACGTGGTTGGAAGAGGGGGGGAGGCAAGGTGGGGTACTTTGATTGACAGATAGTGTTGAAGAATATATTTTTTTTTTATTAACTGTAGATATTTGTTTTAGCTCATAAAATTCATACAAATTATCCGGCCAGAATATAATTTACATTGCTGGAATTCTTATAATTTGGTGATCATTTTGAATATAAACAACATATTTTTTGCATTAAACATACAATTTTTAGATAAAAATTGTTCTCTAGGTAATTATGTTATATTTTGTGAAAAATATATGACATTTATATTCAAAATATTCCTGGTCTTACAAGGAATCCAGCAATGTCAATTATATTATCCTAACTTTAGTTTGAGGAATTATTTATTACTAATTGTTAAAAACTCTGAATGGAGGATTGGGTGGGGTGGGGGAGTGGTTGGGACCGACCACGCGGTTGGAAGAGGGGGGAAGTGCAAGTACTTTTGATTGAGGATAGTGTCGAAGAATATTTTTTTTTTTTTTTAACTGAAGATATTTGTTTTAGCTCATAAAATTCATACAAATTACCGGTCAGAATATAATTTACATTGCTGGAATTCTTATAATTTGGTGATCATTTTGAATATAAACAACATATATTTTGCATTAAACATACAATTTTTAGATAAAAATTGTTCTCTAGGTAATTATGTTATCTTTTGTCCAAAATATATGACATTTATATTCAAAATATTCCTGGTCTTACAAGGAATCCAGCAATGTCAATTATATTATCCTAACTTTAATCTGAGGTATTATTTAATACTAAATGTTAAAAACTCTTGAATGGAGGATTGGTGGGGGGTGGGGGGAGGGTTGGGACTGACCACGTGGTTGGAAGAGGGGGGGAGGCAAGGTGGGGTACTTTGATTGACAGATAGTGTTGAAGAATATATTTTTTTTTTATTAACTGTAGATATTTGTTTTAGCTCATAAAATTCATACAAATTATCCGGCCAGAATATAATTTACATTGCTGGAATTCTTATAATTTGGTGATCATTTTGAATATAAACAACATATTTTTTGCATTAAACATACAATTTTTAGATAAAAATTGTTCTCTAGGTAATTATGTTATATTTTGTGAAAAATATATGACATTTATATTCAAAATATTCCTGGTCTTACAAGGAATCCAGCAATGTCAATTATATTATCCTAACTTTAGTTTGAGGAATTATTTATTACTATACCTGGTTTTCCCCCAAAAATTTCTCAGAGGGAAGAGCCAGGGAGTGTAGTGTGAGAAGAGGGGGAGGGAGTTGAGTCCATTATTTGAATGGACATTAACTTGGCGACTGTATTTCTCTATTTCTCTTAAGTATTAATTGTGTGCATGTACCATCATAAAATTAAGATGTTATTTTTACTACAACATAGTTATTTGTCGTCAAAAAGTGGAGTTTGGGGGTCGGGCTGGGTTCTATTGGAATTAATCCCATATGTTCTGTTATTCACTTAACGCGGTTTTCACTTAACGCGGGACCCTCTGGGTTCAATTGACCGCGTTAAGTGGGGTACAACTGTATCTCCTTAAACTTACAGGAAAAGACATATGTGCTTTGAGATTCAAAATTCTGCATTTTCCACCTTATAAAACAAATTTTTTCCCTAGAAATGTCTCCAAAACTCACCCTGTATCTTTCACGTCAAAGGATAACTCATAGATGAGGACTCTCATCAAAACCTAATTCATAAATACAGCACTTACCAACACTGCTAAATGTAATTTCGATTAACGAACTGCCTTCCATAAGGATCTTCAATTCGGTTAACGAAAAAAAATTCGCTTAACGAACTTCTTACGAACCGACCTCAACATGTTTTCGCTTGCACTGACAGGGCAACCAGCTTTAGTATCAGTCCGCCAATACATTAATCGGTTCTAGGGCTTAAATTCCTTACTATTTTTGTAAATATCAAGAAGTTTATACTATTCAATAATTTTAAAGTTTAATATTCAATTTTTTAGTCATTTTAACAATTATTGAACAAAATTGAAGGTAAAGTGACAAGTTTAATGCGCGGCATCCAGCCTCTTAATACAGCAAACAGGCGTCAGTCTCTCTTTGTTTTCACTGGAGGTAACATCTTGCTTGAGACTCTCTTCAACTAAACGCTTTTTTTCTGTGTTTCCAAGCAAATTATTGGTCATTTTGAAATATATTTTATATATTGACAATATATAATGCAGTGCAGCGTTGATTTAAAGAAAATAATCTTGAATTAAACCAGAGAGCTAAAATTTTATGGGTGAAATGGCACCATGGGGTGACTTCTCTTCCACCCCAATGCCTTCTCTTCTTCCTTCTCCTCCACCCCCATTCTAAATCCCATCATCATCATCATCATCCAGGAGCCTTCTACATACACACCTTAAAGTAAGTGAACTTTTCTACCATTTTTGTTGAATTTAGGAAATTTTCGGTGAGCTGGAACCAATTACCCAAAAACCCATTGAAACAATGGTTTTGTTAATCTAAATTCGTTAACTAATCACCTTCTGGAACGGACGAGTTTCAACCTAGGGGCTACTGTATTTAAGGACCCTAGCCCAAGTTAACCAGCTACCTAATTAAACATACCTATGTGAGAGAACTTATATCTTGCCTGAATAATAAAGTAAATTGGGTGGAGGAATAGCACTACTATTTAGGTTTTTCTAAGAATAAAGTAAAGAAAGATGCCACTCTTGGCACATGCACTGCTACCATCTTTGTTCACATCAGGTTGCTTGGTGTAGTCTGTTGTTTTATAGGCAATAATAACATTAATGTATAATTATAGTCCATGCTCACTAATAAGAAAGATCAGCAGCAAATGTACTATTTTTGCATTAATAATATTAATACATTTGTACCTTGCTAATTTGACAACTTCAGATCTCTACCCTATTTGAACTATCTCTTGGATACAAATTAACTGAAGTGTGGCCAAAATTCTTTGTACCTTGCATAATTCATGTGCTGTTACAGTCGGTATTAATGAAAAAAAAATTCTTAACATTATATTGAAATGGTTCATATGGAGTGATACTAACACTAAGGGTATTTATGTATACAGTACAACCAGTTTTTATGTCTCTGTTGGCTCATGACTTCATGGAAAATTACAGGCTGTTTTGTGTGAGCCTAAAGGTGCATCCACACGTGTGTACAATTTGTCGCTAACATGTGATCAAAATGAGGCACAGGGTTCCAACTGGTAGGGTGCGGCTGCGTGCATTAGATCCGTGTTTCTTCTTGTTGATCACATGTTGGCAACCAAATGTATGCACGTGTGAACACACCTTTAATAAAACATTATTTTTTCACATAACATACAAGTATGGCATGTAACACTAATATATTTATGTACTGTATATAGAACTACAACCAGCTGTTGCTTTTATTGTAGGGCTGGATAATACTAATGCCTAAATATTTAGGCTTGTTGCTAGGCTGCTTGCTTCATGGAAAAGTACCATATTGTATTGTGCTGTGGCAGAAATATATACAGGTGCTCCCCGACTTACAACGGGGTTAGGGACCCAAATCCAGGTCGTAAGTCCGATTGGTCTTAAGTCCGACATAGATAAAAAAAAAAAAAAATCTACAATGAAATACAGTACAGTAAAAGTAATAAATAATGAGGACTGGCTACAGTACAGTAAAAGTAATAAATAATGAGGAATGGATACAGCGTGACTGAGCACTTACCTTTAATGTAGTCAGCTGAATGCACACGGGCCCCCATAATTTTCTATTTACAGGATACATGGAGACTATATTAATTGGATGAAGCAGAGGAGGAGACAGGGCTGGGTGGGTCATCAATGTCGCTTTCTTCAGACAGGTTTATGTACTGTGGAAACTTGCTGGTGAAGGTATTGGATCATCTTGAGGGAGTGAAGAGGCAGCACTGGTGGGACGTGAGGAGACAGCACTGGGGGACTTCTTAAAATAGATGTCCAATTTAGACTGCACAGTTTGTTTTTTCTTTTCATTATAAATTTCTCTGTAGCAAGCAAGTACATCTTGGATCATTCTGTCAACTTTGGCATAACGCTCATAATTTTGATCCATGCCATCAAACATTTGCATTCCTTTATTAATTGTAGCAAATACCTCTGCTATTTGTTTCACTGAAAACTTTTTGGGGGGTGCAGGTTCTTCTACATTTTCTCTCTCTTCTTCCTCTGCAATTTTCTGTGCATCTAGTTCAATAACATCCTCGTTACTGAGCGCCTTCTGCTACACTTTCAACCAACTGTTCAACATCTTTATTATCAATTTCTAACTCCAGCTGTTTACCTAACTCCACTATCTTGTTACTAATATCCAAAATAACTTAATTTTCATTAAATCCTTTGAAACTGTTCACATATCTTTTCAGGATTTTCTTCCATATTCCATTCATGCAATGTTTTGTAACCTGATTCCATGCTGCACTAATGTTCTTTTCCATGACAAAACATTGTACTCTTTCCAAAACTCTCTGAGCGTTTTCTCACCTTCAGTAGCAGCAACAGCCTGAGCGAAGGTCGTGCGTAAATAATACGCTTTAAAGGCAGCAATAGCACCTTGATCCATGGGTTGGATGATAGAGGTAGTGTTAGGTGGAATGTAGACTACCTGAACATCAGGGTGCATGTCGTCCAGGTGTGGTGGGTGTCCCGGAGCATTATCCAAAATCAGCAAAATCTTGAATGGAATCCGTTGTTGCAGACAATACTCCTTGGCTCGTGGAATGAAACAAGTCATGAACCAATCCTCAAACAGTGCTAAGGTCATACAAGCTTTCTTATTAATGCGATAAAACACTGGCAGTGTGTGCTTGCTGACATGTTTAAAAGCCCTGGGGTTCTCTGAATGATAGATCATGAAGGGTTTTAGCTTGAAACCAGCAACATTCCCCCCAACAGAAGTGTAATTCTGTCCTTGAATGCCTTGAATCCTAGCATTGTTTTTGCCTCTTTGTGGATGTATGTCCACTCAGGCATGCGCTTCCACAATAATCCAGTCTCATCCACATTGAATAATTGCTCAGGCAAATAATTCCCTTCCACAATCACTTCATCTAACTCCTCCTTAAAAGCTTCGGCAGCACCAACATCGGCACTAGCTGCCTCTCCACTCACCTTAACATTGTGTAGACTGTAGCATTTTTAAATCTATCAAACCACCCATGACTTCCTATAAAGGTTTGCTCACATTCATCTCCTGCCTGCTCCTTCAGGCTTTGGAACAGGCATCTTGCTTTAGCCTGTATGGTTAGAAGGTTTAAGGGTACACGCTTCTGTATCTGGTCTTCTATCCATATCACCAATAATTTTTCCATATCGTGAATAGGACCTTGTCTTTTCTTTGAAATTATAGTTCCCTTTATAGGTGTTGTTCCTTTCACTACATCACGAGTACGTTCCTTGTCCTTCAGAATAGTGGATATGGTTGAGTGTGAGAAACCTAGGTCACGTGAGATTGTTGCTACAGTTTTTCCATTCTCATGCTGCGTTATTATCTTCATTTTCATGTCAAAAGTAATTGCCTGTCTCCTTTTCTTTGGAGCACCACCAGCACTTTCACTTTTAAACTTTCCAGTCATTATAAAGTCAATTAAATACGATAATAACGAAAGTTCACAGCGCAATCAGTATAGGATACGATAGCCAAACACCAAGTAAGCGCTCCACTGAGTGAGTGTACCCACGCGGCGACCCGAGCCGCGCTCTCGCCCTGGACAAACGTTTCAGTATAGAAAATGCGCGCGTCATTTGAAAATATTTTTGGTCACGACTGCCGCGGTCGTATGTCCCGACGGTCGTAAGGTCAGAGCAGGTCGTAAGTACAGTATTACCCCGCCTAACGCGGTTTCACTTAACGCGTTTTATCATATACGCGGTGCCTCGCCAGAGCTGAACTTTCACTTAACACGGATTTTTTCCACATATACGCGGTGAGTGTCCGGCTCCAGACGCTATTTTTAGATTTGCCCCACCCTGCCTGACTGCCTGTTTTAGCTCATAAAATTCATACAAATTACCCGGCCAGAATATAATTTACATTGCTGGAATTCTTATAATTTGGTGATCATTTTGAATATAAACATCATATTTTTGCATTAGACATACAAATTTTAGATAAAATTTTTTCTCAAATTAACTATGTTATCTTTTGTGCAAAATATATGACATTTATATTCAAAATATTCCTGGTCTTACAAGGAATCCAGCAATGTCAATTATATTATCCTAACTTTAGTTTGAGGTATTATTTATTAAAATTTAGTGGTTATCCCACACATCTCCTTGGGACGGTTGGTGGGGGGTGGGGGGAGGGAGGGACCGACTGACCATCTGTTACCCTGTGAAGAATTATTTTTTTTTTATTAACTGAAGATATTTGTTTTAGCTCATAAAATTCATACAAATTACCCGGTCTGAATATAATTTACATTGCTGGAATTCTTATAATTTGATGATCATTTTGAATATAAACATCATATTTTTGCATTAGACATACAAATTTTAGATAAAATTTTTTCTCAAATTAACTATGTTATCTTTTGTGCAAAATATATGACATTTATATTCAAAATATTCCTGGTCTTACAAGGAATCCAGCAATGTCAATTATATTATCCTAACTTTAATCCGAGGTATTATTTAATACTAAATGTTAAAAACCCTGGAAGGGAGGATTAGTGGGGGGTGGGGGGGTGGGTTGGGACTGACCACGCGGTTGGAAGAGGGGGGGAGGGCAAGGTGGGGTACTTTGATTGACAGATAGTGTTGTGAAGATTATTTTTTTTTTTATTAACTGAAGATATTTGTTTTAGCTCATAAAATTCATACAAATTACCCGGTCAGAATATAATTTACATTGCTGGAATTCTTATAATTTGGTGATCATTTTGAATATAAACATGATATATTTTTCATTAAACATACAAATTTTAGATAAAATTTTTTCTCTAGGTAACTATGTTATCTTTTGTGCAAAATATATGACATTTATATTCAAAATATTCCTGGTCTTACAAGGAATCCAGCAATGTCAATTGTATTATCCTAACTTTAGTTTGAGGTATTATTTATTAAAATTTAGTGGTTTTCCCCCAAAAATTTCTCTGAGAGGGAAGAGCCAGCGAGTGTAGTGTAAGAGGGGGAGGGAGTTGAGTCCATTATTTGAATGGACATTAACTTGGCGACTGTATTTCTTTTAAGTATTATTTGTGTGCATGTACCATCATAAAATTAAGATGTTATTTTTACTACAACATAGGTATGTGCCTTCAAAAAGTGGAGTTTGGGGGTCGGGCCGGTTTCTATTGGAATTAATCCCATATGTTCTGTTGTTCACTTAACGCGGGACCCTCTGGGTTCAATTGACCACGTTAAGTGGGGTACAACTGTACCGATGGACGTAAGTCCAAGCAGTCGTAAGTCGGGGAATATATATATATATACAGATAGACCCCGACTTACGACAGGGTTAGGGACCCAAATCCAGGTCGTAAGTCCGACATAGATAAAAAAAAAAAAAAAAAAATTTCTCTTTTTAATAAATAATCTACAATGAAATACAGTACAGTACAGTAAAAATAATGAATAATGAGGAATGGATACAGTACAGTGAAAGTAATAAATAATAAGGAATGGTTACAGTGTGACTGAGCACTTACCTTTAATGTAGTCAGCTGAATGCACATGGGGCCCCCATCATTTTCTAATTATACATGGAGACTACATTAACTGGAAACGTTTCGGTATAGAAAATGCGTGTCATTTGAAGAAAATTTTTTTTTTTTTTTTTTTTAAATAAAAAATCTGCGGCGGTCGTAAGTCCCGACGGTCGTAAGTCGTAGCAGTCGTAAGTCGGGGTCTGTCTGTATATGTATATATATTTCATTAGCCCAATAAACACGCGGACTTCTACAAACAATCAACACCTCAACCTACCAGGATTCGAACCCACGGCCCACGAGCCCATGACTGTGACCGGGGAATGCTAACCGTCATGAACGAACAGGGCACTGCTTTCATTCATGTTAGGAATAATAATCATCCCATTGCTTGGGAAAAAAGCTTCGAAGTATTCAAATCATCTTGTGTCACAGAAAGACTTCTGGTTGAAGCTAGTTTGATTAACCCTTTAGGTGCGTAATTAAATTTCGCGCCGGTTCCTGAAAAGTGTCAATTATCCTGCCAAAAATGAATTTCATATAATCACATTTTCTATATGTTTTTCCTAGAGAACTTTTTGTATATTTTCCAAATCTGGAACAAAAATTCACATATGTGTGCAAATTTTAGAGAAAAAATGACATTTATACCCAAAAATGCAGGAAATTGGTATAAATCAATGTCTGGTATATGGCAAATAAATTTAATCAATTTGGTTACTAAACAGCAAATTTAGATATGTATTACAAATTCAGATAATATCAAACAAAATAGTACAAAAATAAGCTATATTGCA
>NW_024753107.1:0-11905 GCF_018991925.1 Homarus americanus
TAGATTATCATAGAAAACGGGAAATTTGTATCATAAAAAATGGGAAATATCTACTTTCCTGGAAAGTTGGTTATCTACTTTCCCGAAAAGTAGATAGATTTTCTACTTTTCGGGAATGTAGATTATCGACTTTTCGGGGAAGTAGAATTTCGAATTTTGGGGGAAATATTACCTAATTTTGCGAAGTAGATTATCATAGAAAACGGGAAATTTGTGTCATAAAAAATAGGAAATATCTACTTTCCGGGAAAGTTGCTTATCTACTTTCTCGAAAAGTGGATAGATTTTCTACTTTTCGGGAACCTAAGCTAACCTAACCCACTCTAACCCAACCCAACCCAACCTACCCCAACCCAACCCAACCTAACCTAAGCTAACCTAACCTAGGTTAGGTTACGTTAGGTTAGGTTGGGTTGGATTAGGTTGGGTTAGGTTAGGTTAGGTTAGGTTAGGTTAGGTTAGGTTAGGTTAGGTTAGGTTAGGTTGGGTTAGGTTAGGTCAGGTTAGGTTAGGTTGGGTTAGGTTAGGTTAGGTTAGGTTAGGTTAGGTTAGGTTGGGTTAGGTTAGGTTAGGTTAGGTTAAGTTAGGTTAGGTTAGGTTAGGTTAGGTTAGGTTAGGTTAGGTTAGGTTAAGTGAATTTTAGTTAGTTTTACTTCTTTTAACGAAAAACCTCACGGAAATCGTTGAATTTCCTTACAAAAACACTGTTTTTTAGTTACTTGTACATATTTTCGAACATGTGCCGTGTTTTCTGTTGAAGAAGTCTGTTTTGAAGTTAGTTTTACTTCTTTTCACGCTTAGGTTAGGTTTGGTTAGGTTAGGTTAGCTTAGGATAGGTTGGGTTGCGTTGGGTTGGGTTGTGTTGGGTTAGGTTGGGTTAGGTTAGGTTAGGTTAGGTTAGGTTAGGTTAGGTTCAGTTAGGTTAGTTTACAGGTTAGGTTAGGTTAGGGTAGAGTTGGAGTTGGTGTTGGGTTGGTTGGGTTGGGATTCTTGAGTTGGGTTAGGTTAGGTTGGGATGGGTTAGGATGGAGTTAGGTTAGATTCAGGTTGGTTGGGTTGTGTTGGGTTAGGTTGGATTAGGTTAGGTGGGTTAGATTAGGTTAGGTTAGGTTCGGGATTGGGTTACGTTGGGTTAGGATGAGTTAGGGAGTAGGTTGGGATTGAGTTAGGTTGGGTTGGGTTGGGTTAGGTTGGGTTAGGTTAGGTTAGGTTAGGATAGGTAGGGTTAGGTTAGGTTAGGTTAGGTGAATTTTAGTTAGTTTTTCTTATTTTCACGAAAAACACTCAGTTTTAGATATAAACCAATGTATTTTACTTATTTTTATCTTCTTTTCACGGAAAACGCTTAATTTCTTTTCAAAACACTGATTTTCAGTGTTAGACGTTAGGTTAGGTTAGGTTAGATTAGTTTAGGTTAGGTTAGGTTAGGTTAGTTTTGGTTAGGTTAGGTTGGGTTGGGTTGGGTTGGGTTGGGTTAGATTTAGGTTAGGTTGGGATTAGTTTTGGTTAGGTTAGGTTGGGTTGGGTTGGGTTGGGTTGGGTTGGGTTGGGCTTAGGATTGGTTGGGTTAGGTTAGGTTGGGATTAGGTTAGGTTAGGTTTGGTTAGGTTGGGTTGGGATAGGTTGGGTTGGGTTAGGTTGGGTTAGGTTAGGTTATGTTAGGTTAGGTTAGGTTAGGTTAGGTTAGGTTAGGATAGGTTAGGTTTGGTTAGGTTAGGTTAGTTTAGGTTAGGTTAGGTTGGGTTGGGTTGGGTTAGGTTGGATTAGGTTAGGTTAGGTTAGGTTAGGATAGGTTAGGTTAGGTTATGTTAGGTTAGGTGAATTTTAGTTAGTTTTACTTCTTTTCACGAAAAACACTCAGTTTCAGACAAAAACCAATATATTTTACTTATTTTTATCTTCTTTTCACGGAAAACACTTAATTTATTTTCAAAACACTGATTTTCAGTGTTAGAGGTTAGGTTAGGTTAGGTTTGGTTAGGTTAGGTAAAGTTAGGTTAGGTTAGGTTAGGTTAGGTAAGGTTAGGTTAGGTTAGGTTAGGTTTGGTACACTCCCAGGTACACCTCTGACACTCCCAGGTCCGCCTCCGACACTCCCAGGTAAAACTCCGACACTCCCAGGTAAACCTCCAATACTCCTAGGTACACCTCTGACACTCCCAGGTACACCTCTGACACTCCTAGATATTCCTCTGACACTCCCTAGTGCACCTCTGACACTCCCAGGTACACCTCAGACACTCCCTGGTACACCTCTGACACTCCCAGGTACACCTCTTTCACTCCCTGGATTTCCCCTGACACTCCCAGGTACACCTCAGACACTCCCAGGTACACCTCAGACACTCCTAGGTACTCCTCTCACACTATTAGGTACACCTCTCACACTCCCAGGTTCTCCTGTGACACTCCCTGGTAATTCTCTGACACTCCAGGGTACAGGTCAGAGACTCCCAAGTACACCTCTGACATTCCCAGACACACCTCTGACACTCCCAGGTACACCGCTGACACTGCCAGGTACACCTCTGACACTCCATGTACAAATCCGACACTCCCAAGTACACCTTTGACACTTTCAGGTACTCCACTGACACTCCCTGGTACACTCCTGACACTCCCAGGTACACATCTGACATTCCAAGGTACACCTCTGACACTCGCAGGTACACCTCCGACCCTCCCAGGTACACCTCTAACACTCACAGGTACACCTCTGATACTCCCAGGTACACCTCTGACACTCCCAGGTACACCTCTGACACTCCGAGGTACTCCTCTGTCACTCCCTGATACACCTTTAAGACTCCCAGGTACACGTCAGACACTTCTAGGTACACCTCTCACACTCGCAGGTACACCTCAGACACTCCCAGGTAAACCTCTTTCACTCCCTGGTTCTCCCCTAACACTCCCAGGTACACCTCAGACACTCCCAGGTACACCTCAGACTCTCCCAGGTACACCGCTGACACTCCCAGGTACACCTTCGATATTCCCAGTTACACGTCCGATATTCCAAGGTACACCTCAGACACTCCCAGGTACACCTCTTTCACTCCCTGGTTCTCCCCTAACACTCCCACGTACACCTCTGACACTCCTAGGTATTCCTCTGACACTCCCTGGTACACCTCTGACACTCCCAGGTACACCTCAAACACTCCCCGGTACACCTCAGACACTCCCAGGTACACCTCTTTCACTCCCTGGTTCTCCCCTAACACTCCCAGGTACACCTCCGACACTCCCAGGTACACCTCAGATACTCCCAGGTACACCGATGACACTCCCTGGTACACCTCAGACACTTCTAGGTACACCTCTCACACTCGCAGGTACACCTCAGACACTAACAGGTATTCCTCAGACACTCCCAGGTACACCTAAGACACTCCCAGGCACACCTCTGACACTCCCAGGTACACCGCTGACACTGCCAGGTACACCACTCACACTCCATGTACACAGCCGACACTCCCAGGTGCACCTCTGACACTCCATGTGCTCACCCCTGACACTCCCTGGTACACACCCCTGACACTCCCAAGGTACACCTCAGACACTCCCAGGTACACCTCAGACCTCCTAGGTACACCTCTCCTGCCTAGCCAGGTACACCTCTCACACTCCCCAGGTTCTCCTGTGACCTCCCTGAGGCCAATTCTCCTGACACTCCAGGTACAGCTCAGACACTCCCAGGTGCAGCTCAGACACTCCCAGGTACACCTCTGACATTCTCAGACACACACCTCTGACACTCCCAAGGTACACCGCCCCAAGCAATGCCAGGTACCTCTGACCTCCATGTACACATCCGACACTCCCAGGTACACCTCTTTCACTCCCAGGTACACCTCCTAACACTCACAGGTACACCTCCCCTGACACTCCCCGGGAACACCTCTGACACTCCAGGTACACCTCTGACACTCCCAGGTACACCTCCTGACATTCTGGAGTGCCTCCTGACACTCCTAGGTACTCCTCTGTCACTACCTGATACACCTCTAACACTCACAGGTACACCTCTGACACTCCTAGGTATTCCTCTGACACTCCCTGGTACACTCTGACACTCCCAGGTACAACTCAGACACTCCCCCTTACACCTCTGACTCTCCCAGGTACATCTCTTTCACTCCCTGGTTCTTCCCTGACACTCCCAGGTACACCTCAGACACTCCCAGGTACACCTGAGACATTCCCAGGTACACCTCTGACACTCCCAGGTACACCTCAGACACTCCTAGGTACACCTCTCACACTCCCAGGTACACCTCTCACACTCCCAGGTACTCCTGTGACACTCCCTGGTACTTCTCTGACACTCCCAGGTTTCACCTCAGACACTCCCAGGTACACCTCAGACACTCCCAGGTACACCTTAGACACTCCCAGGCACACCTCTGACACTCCCAGGTACACCGCTGACACTGCCAGGTAAACCTCTGACACTCCATGTACATCTCCGACACTCCCAGGTACACTTCCGACACTCCCAGGTACTTCGCTGACACTCCCTGGTACACCCCTAGGCCTCCCAATTGCCTCTGACCTCCAGGTACACCTTCCCAGGTACACCTCAGACACTCCCAGGTACACCCCAGACACTCCCAGGTACACTTCTCACACTCCCAGGTACACCTCCGACACTCCGAGGTACACCTCTGACACTCCCTGGTACACCTCCAATATTCCCAAGTACACCTCCGATATTCCCAAGTACACCTCCGATACTCCCAGGTACACCTTTGAGACTCCCAGGTACTTCACTGACACTCCCTGGTATACCTATGATATTCCCAGGTACACCTCTGACACTCCCAGGTCCGCCTCCGACACTCCTAGGTACAACTCCGACACTCCAAGGTAAACCTCCAATACTCCTAGGTACACCTCTGACACTCCCAGGTACACCTCTGACACTCCTAGGTATTCCTCTGACACTCCCTGGTACACCCCTAACACTCCCAGGTACACCTCTGACACTCCCAGGTACACCGCAGACACTCCCAGGTACACCGCAGTTACTCCCAGGTACACCTCAGACACTCCCAGGTACACCTCTGGGAGTGTCAGGGGTGTAAGGGGGAGTGTCTGAGGTGTACCTGGGAGTGTCAGAGGTGTACCTGGGAGTGTTAGGGGTGTACCAGGGAGTGTCAGAGGAATACCTAGTAGTGTCAGAGGTGTACCTGGGAGTGTGAGAGGTGTACCTGGGAGTGTCAGAGGTGTACCTAGGTGAGTATGAGGTGTACCTGGGAGTGTCAGAAGTGCACCTGGGAGTGTCTGAGGTGTACCTGGGAGTGTCTGAGGTGTATTAGGGAGTGACAGAGGAGAACCTAGGAGTGTCAGAGGTGTACCTGGGAGTGTCAGAGGTGTTCCTTGGAGTATCGGAGGTGTACCTGGGAGTGTCAGAGGTGTACCTGGGAGTGTGAGAGATGTACCTGAGAGTGTCAGAGGTGTATCTGGGAGTGTTGGACGTGTACCTGGGAGTGTCAGAGGTGTACCAGGGAATGTCAGTGGAGTACCTGGGAGTGTCAGAGGTGTACCTAGGAGTGTCAGAGTTGTACCTGGGAGTGTCAGAGTTGTACCAGGGAGTGTCAGAGGAATACCTGGGAGTGTCAGTGGTGTACCTGGGAGTGTCAGAGGTGTACCTAGGCGTATCGGAGGTATCCCTGGGAGTGTCGGAGTTGTACCTGGGAGTCTCAGAGGTGTACCTGGGAGCGTGAGAAGTGTACCTGGGAGTGTCAGGAGGTGTACCAGAGTGTGTCAGGAGGAACACCTGGGAGCAAGGTTGTAGTACCTTGGGAGTGTCAGAGGTTTACCTAGGCGTATCGGAGGTTTACCTGGGAGTGTCGGAGTTGTACCTGGGAGTGTCAGAGGTGTACCTGGGAGCGTGAGAAGTGTACCTGGGAGTATCGGAGGTGTACCAGGGTGTGTCGGAGGTGTACCTGGGAGTGTCAAAGGTGTACTTGGGAGTGTCAGAGGTGTACTTGGGAGTGTCACAAGAGTACCTGGGAGTGTGAGAGGTGTACCTGGGAGTGTGAGAGGTGTACCTAGGTGTGTATGAGGTGTACCTGGGAGTGTCAGAAGTGTACCTGGGAGTGTCTGAGGTGTACCTGGGTATGTCTGAGGTGTATTAGGGAGTGACAGAGGAGAACCTAGGAGTGTCAGAGGTGTACCTAGGAGTGTCAGAGGTGTACCTGGGAGTATCGGAGGTGTACCTGGGAGTGTCAGAGGTGTACCTGGGAGTGTTAGACGTGGTATCTGGGAGTGTCAGAGGTGTACCAGGGAATGTCAGTGAGTACCTGGGGAGGTCAGGAGGTGCACCTGGAGGCTGGGAGGGGGGTACCTGGGAGGTCAGGAGGTGTACCTGGGAGTGTCAGGAGGTGTACCTGGGAGTAAGTCGGAGGTGTACCTGTGAAAGGTCAGAAGTGTACCTGGGAGTGTCTGGGGTGTACCTGGGAGTGTCTGGGGTTTACCTTGGGAGGTCTGAGGTGCACCTGGGATTGTCAGAGGTGTTCCTGGAGTGTCAGAGGTACCTGGGAGTGTCAGAAGTGTACCTGGGAGTGTCGGAAGTTCACATGGAGGTCAGTGGTGTACCTGGCAGTGTCAGCGGTGTACCTTATGTCAGGAGGTGTACCTGGGAATGTCAGAGGTGTACCTGGGAGTTTCTGAGGTGTACCTGGGAGTGTCTGAGGTGAACCCGGGAGTGTCAGAGAAGTACCAGGGAGTGTCACAGGAGAACCTGGGAGTCTGAGAGGTGTACCTGAGAGTGTGAGAGGTGTACCTAGGAGTGTCTGAGGTGTACCTGGGAGTGTCAGAGGTGTACCTGGGAGTGTCTGAGGTGTTCCTGGGAGTGTCTGACTTGTACCTGGGAGTGTCATAGGTGTACCAGGGAGTGTCAGAGGAATACCTAGGAGTGTCAGAGGTGTACCTAGGAGTTTCAGAGGTGTACCTAGGAGTATCGGAGGTTTACCTGGGAATGTTGGAGTTGTACCTGGGAGTGTCAGAGGTGTACTTTGGAGTATCGGAGGTGTACCTGGGAGTGTACCAAACCTAAAACTGAGTGTTTTTCGTGAAAAGAAGTAAAACTAACTAAAATTCACTTAACCTAACCTAACCTAACCTAGCCTAACCTAACCTAACCTAACCCAACCTAACCTAACCTAACCTAACCTAACCTAACCTAACCAAACCTAACCTAACATAACCTAACCTAACCTCTAACACTGAAAATCAGTGTTTTGAAAAGAAATTAAGCGTTTTCCGTGAAAAGAAGATAAAAATAAGTAAAATACATTGGTTTTATCTAAAACTGAGTGTTTTTCGTGAAAATAAGTAAAACTAACTAAAATTCACCTAACCTAACCTCACCTAACCTAAACTAACCTAACCTAACCTAACCAAACCTAACCCAACCCAACCCAACCCAACCCAACCTAACCTAAGCTAACCAAACCTAACTCAACCTAACGTAACCGAACCTAACCTAACCTAACCTAACCTAACCTAACCTAACCCAACCTAACCTAACCCAACACAACCCAACCCAACCCAACCCAACCTAACCTAACCTAACCTAACCTAACCTAACCTAACCTAAGCGTGAAAAGAAGTAAAACTAACTTCAAAACAGACTTCTTCAACAGAAAACACGGCACATGTTCGAAAATATGTACAAATAACTAAAAAACAGTGTTTTTGTAAGGAAATTCAACGATTTCCGTGAGGTTTTTCGTTAAAAGAAGTAAAACTAACTAAAATTCACTTAACCTAACCTAACCTAACCTAACCTAACCCAACCTAACCTAACCTAACCTAACCTAACCTAACCTAACCTAACCTAACCCAACCTAACCTAACCTAACCCAACCTAACCTAACCTAACCTAACCTAACCTAACCTAACCTAACCTAACCTAACCTAACCTAACCTAACCTAACCCAACCTAACCTAACCTGACCTAACCTAACCCAACCTAACCTAACCTAACCTAACCTAACCTAACCTAACCTAACCTAACCCAACCTAACCCAACCCAACCTAACCTAACCTAACCTAACCTAGGTTAGGTTATCTTAGGTTAGGTTGGGTTGGGTTGGGGTAGGTTGGGTTGGGTTGGGTTAGAGTGGGTTAGGTTAGCTTAGGTTCCCGAAAAGTAGAAAATCTATCCACTTTTCGAGAAAGTAGATAAGCAACTTTCCCGGAAAGTAGATATTTCCTATTTTTTATGACACAAATTTCCCGTTTTCTATGATAATCTACTTCGCAAAATTAGGTAATATTTCCCCCAAAATTCGAAAATCTACTTCCCTGATAAGTAGAAAATCTATATACTTTTCGGGAAAGTAGATAACCAACTTTCCCGGAAACTAGATATTTCTCATTTTTTATGATAAAAATTTCCCGTTTTCTATGATAATCTACTTTGCAAAATTAGGTAATATTTCCTCCAAAATTCGAAAATCTACTTCCCCGAAAAGTCGATAATCTACTTTCCCGAAAAGTACAAAATGTATCTACTTTTCGGAAAAGTAGATAACCAACTTTCCCGGAAAGTAGATATTTCCCATTTTTTATGATACAAATTTCCCGTTTTCTATGATAATCTACTTCGCAAAATTAGGTAATATTTCCCCCAAAATTCGAAAATCTACTCCCCCGAAAAGTCGATAATCTACTTTCCCGAAAAGTAGAAAATCTATCTGCTTTTCGGGAAAGTAGATAACCAACTTTCCCGGAAACTAGATATTTCCCATTTTTTATGATACAAATTTCCCGTTTTCTATGATAATCTACTTCGCAAAATTAGGTAATATTTCCCCCAAAATTCGAAAATCTACTTCCCCGAAAAGTCGATAATCTACTTTCCCGAAAAGTAGAAAATCTATCTACTTTTCGGAAAAGTAGATAACCAACTTTCCCGGAAAGTAGATATTTCCCATTTTTTATGATACAAATTTCCCGTTTTCTATGACAATCTACTTCGCAAAATTAGGTAATATTTCCCCCAAAATTCGAAAATCTACTCCCCCGAAAAGTCGATAATCTACTTTCCCGAAAAGTAGAAAATCTATCTGCTTTTCGGGAAAGTAGATAACCAACTTTCCCGGAAACTAGATATTTCTCATTTTTTATGATACAAATTTCCCGTTTTCTATGATAATGTACTTCGCAAAATTAGGTAATATTTCCCTGAAAATTGGAAAATCTACTTCCCCGTAAAAACAAGTAAACCTAACAGAAATACACTGTGTTTCAATTAAACGTAAGTTTTCCGTGAATGAAGTAAAACTAACTAAGATACACTGTTTTTCATCTAAAAGTGTTTTTTGTGAAAAGAAGTAAAACTAACTTTAAAACTACGTTTTAAACAGAAAACAGGGCTTATCTTTTAAAAGAAGTACAACTGATTAAAAAACAGTGTTTTCAGAAGAAAGTGGTCGTTTTCCGTGAAAAGAAGTAAAACTGACTAAAACTAAAAACCAGTGTTATAAAAAAATTTTAGCGTTTTCCGTGAAAAGGGTAGGACTAACTAAAATACATTGGTTTTTATCTAAAACTGAATGTTTTTCGTGAAAAGAAGTAAAACTAACTAAAATTCACCTAACCTAACCTAACTTAGGTTAGGTTAGGTTAGGTTAGGTTAGGTTAGGTTAGGTTAGGTTAGGTTAGGTTAGGTTAGGTTAGGTTCGGTTAGGTTAGGTTAGGTTAGGTTAGGTTAGGTTAGGTTAGGTTAGGATAGGATAGGTTAGGTTAGGATAGGTTGGGTTGGGTTGGGATGGGTTGGGTTAGGTGGGGTTAGGTTAAGTTAGGTTAGGTTAGGTGCATTTTAGTTAGTTTTACTATTTTTCACGAAAAAAACTCAGTTTTAGATGAAAACCAATGTATTTTACTTATTTTTATCTTCTTTTCACGGAAAACGCTTAATTTCTTTTCAAAACACTGATATTCAGTGTTAGAGGTTAGGTTAGGTTAGGTTAGGTTAGGATAGGTTAGGTTAGGTTAGGTTAGGTTTGGTTGGGTTAGGTTAGGTTAGGTTAGGTTAGGTTAGGTTAGGTTGGGTTGGGTTGGGTTGGGTTGTGTTGGGTTAGGTTAGGTTGGGTTAGGTTAGGTTAGGTTAGGTTAGGTTAGGTTAGGTTCGGTTACGTTAGGTTGAGTTAGGTTTGGTTAGCTTAGGTTAGGTTGGGTTGGGTTGGGTTGGGTTGGGTTAGGTTTGGTTAGGTTAGGTTAGGTTAGTTTAGGTTAGGTGAGGTTAGGTTAGGTGAATTTTAGTTAGTTTTACTTATTTTCACGAAAAACACTCAGTTTTAGATAAAACCAATGTATTTTACTTATTTTTATCTTCTTTTCACGGAAAACGCTTAATTTCTTTTCAAAACACTGATTTTCAGTGTTAGAGGTTAGGTTAGGTTATGTTAGGTTAGGTTTGGTTAGGTTAGGTTAGGTTAGGTTAGGTTAGGTTAGGTTGGGTTAGGTTAGGTTAGGTTAGGCTAGGTTAGGTTAGGTTAGGTTAAGTGAATTTTAGTTAGTTTTACTTCTTTTCACGAAAAATACTCAGTTTTAGGTTTGGTACACTCCCAGGTACACCTCCGATACTCCAAAGTACACCTCTGACACTCCCAGGTACATCTCCAACATTCCCAGGTAAACCTCCAATACTCCTAGGTACACCTCTGAAACTCCGAGGTACACCTCTGACACTCCTAGGTATTCCCCTGACACTCCCTGGTTCTCCCCTGACTCTCCCAGGTACACCTCAGACACTCCCAGGAACACATCAGACACTCCCAGGTACACCTCTGACACTCCCAGGTACACCTCAGACACTCGTAGGTACACCTCTCACACTCTCAGGTACACCTCTCACACTCCCAGGTTCTCCTGTGACACTCCCTGGTACTTCTCTGACACTCCCGGGTTCACCTCAGACACTCCCAGCTACACCTCAGAAACACCCAGGTACACCTCCGACATTCCCATGCACACCTCTGACACTCCAAAGTACACCGCTGACACTGCCAGGTACACCTCTGACACTCCATGTACATCTCCGACACTCCCAGGTACACCTCCTGACCTCCCAGGTACTCCACTGACTCCTGGTACCCCGGCCTCCCAGGTACTACTCCTGACCTCCCCGGAACACCTCAGCAATCCCAGGTACACCTCAGACACTCCCCAGGTACACCCCAGACCATCCCAGAAACACCCCAGACTCTCCCAGGTACACTTCTCACACTCGCAAGTGCACCTCCGACACTCCCAGGTACACCTATGACACTCTCAGGTACACCTCTGACATTCCCAGGTACACCTCTGAGACTCCCAGGTACACCTCTGAAACTCCCAGATACACCTCTAACACTCACAGGTACTCGACTGACATTCCCTGGTACACCTCTGACACTCCCAGGAACACGTCCAACACTCCCAGATACACCTCTGACGCTCCCAGGTACATCTCTGACGCTACCAGGTACACCTCTGACACTCCCAGGGTGCCTCTGACACTCCCAGGTACACCTCCGATACTCCCAGGTACACCTCTGACACTCCTAGGTACACCTCTGACACTCCTAGGTTCTCCTCTGTCACTCCCTAATACACCTCAGACATACCCAGGTACACCTCAGACACTCCCAGGTACACTTCTGACACTCCCAGGTACACCTCATACACACCTAGGTACACCTCTCACACTCCCAGGTACACCTCTCACACTCCCAGGTACTCTTGTGACACTCCCAAGTACACCTCTGACACTCCCAAGTACACCTTTGACACTCCCAGGTACACCTCCGACACACCCTGGTACACCTCCGATACTCCCAGGTACACTTCTCACGCTCCCAGGTACACCTCTGACACTCCCAGGTACAACTCCGACACTCCCAGG
>NW_024753108.1:0-13620 GCF_018991925.1 Homarus americanus
GGAGAGTTAGAGACACAGTATGTGTAAGGCAGCAGGGAAGGAGGTCTTATTTTTTTTAATTTTTGAAAGCTTAAGTTTCATGGTGTAAAGCACTAATGTCTCAAACATAGTTAACTACATAATACACAAAGTTACAAATATGTACCTTACCCTTGCCATAAGAAATTAATAAATGCACCAGCGGATTTTTTATATTAAAAGTGTACTGATCTACACAAATTAATAATAACTTGGCGCTAATACTATCCCAGGCAAATATATACAAAAATAACGTGTTTACAGAAGCTTTCACAATTTTTGTAGATGACGCAATGTACTTATTTGGCAAAAGGAATGATCAAGAATAAGGAAATAAAATATCTGATAGTATGGAAACAAACTTCAGCTTTACAGTAAAAACAAAATACATTCCAGGAACAGTGATCCATTAAACTCAACACTGGTACATGGGGTTAAACACATATAACACACACACTCCATCTAGAAGTTTGTGTCTTAGAGAACCTATTAAGTTATCTTATAGAGACATGTAAGTGCACTGATCTACTCAATGGGCTTCAAACGAATGATTACGGTAAACTTGGTGTCCATTCAAATAAGTTTACTAGACTGTTTACTGTGTACAAATTACACTTTTAATGGCCATATGATTTAGGGTCGCTGGTGACTCGTAGCCGTCCAGGATCAACATATAAATACATTTGTTGATACAGTGTGTGGATCAAAGTCTATCATACAGTGAGTCTTAGTGAAGGCTCTTACTGGATGATGTTATTGCCCGAGTGTATAGAGTAACACTACATAATCTCATGTGTTCAAATATACATGAGTGCACATGTGTAAATACATACAGGAAAATTACAGTCACACCCACACACACATACCTCCGTCTCTTGCGTCCTGACAAGTTCAAAAGTTCTTCAGTACATAAACTTCTACTTCGCTAAGCCTTAGAAATTTTATAATAACTCCCCTGATCAGAAGTATTTATACGCCTCTCGTAGAAAAAAAGTGCCCGATTAATGTTACACCGGTACCCCCACAAGTGATATATTCTGAAACTTATTCATCGTCGCTAGAAACTTTCACAGGGACAAACTTAAAGGAGTTTGGCGATACATTTCAGGTCAGAAACTTTTATACGTTACTGTTAGACGAAGTTAGGAGACGAAAATGAGTGTAGGAGGGTGTACAAATAAATGAATATTTTCATACAAAATGTAACCTGACCTTTCCAAACCTACCCTAACCTATTTAAAGTATAAATTAAGCATCATATGGCAGCAAGCAAGGGCTGAAAGGAAATATACAAAATCTCTCTCTCTCTTATAACACAGGCTAAAAACAAAAACATAAAAACATAAAAACTCTAGCTGTTAACTAAGCTATAGGAAACAGAAACAAAAAAAAATAACAAATAAAACAATGGGTTAAAAGCCAGTACCGTAAAAAAAAAGTTCCTCGTTCATTTCTGATTAAATTAAAGCTAAAAAATAAAATAAAAGTGGAATTGGAAAACAATGAATTCCACTCATACTGAAGAGATGTAAATGTGAATGTTTAATCCATTTAGCAGAAGAAGAAAAAATAATATTAATAATTACATGTATTCTGCGTTAAGTTATATAATGGTAAGAAAAAACTATTAAAGATTATGTTAAAAAAATTGTTTATATAACTTCAGAATAAATGAGAAATATTGTCTTTCAACTACACCTAAGATAATATACCTTCGTTTTGTGTGTCGTGAGGAATTGTCATGTTGTGTGTGGGTGGCTTGCGTGGGTGTGTGGATGGATGGGTATGTGGTTAGGTGGGTGTAGATTCGTGTACCATAGCAGTGACACAAACATCAGAGTAAATTACAACCACCGATAACGGATAGTTGAAGGTTCAGTCACAAGAAAAACGATCATTTCACATTCCGCAGACGACCAGTGGAATAACCCGTGTCTTGAGCATATCCAAGTTGAGGCGAGTACACTTGTGGGTTACGTGGCGATGGGGTTATCGAGTACATTCTTGAGTACCTGGTTCGATCCCCTCCCTAGTTCCATAAAATCTAACCTAACCTACCCAAATTTAACCTAACCTAACCAAAACCACCACCAGCTCAAGTATAAATTTTAGTCGTCCGTTCATCTAGTGACTGTTCATACCAGCGCCTGATTGACTATAGCAGTAAGGAAACACCACAGATTCTTGGTAAAGGAGACTGCTGGGTGTTGTTGGTTGAGGGGTCAATGTCAAGTGCTGTTCGTTCTTCCTGGTTGATGATTTTGAGCGACGATTGGTGTTCGCATTTCTTTGCAGCTGTTGTGTGTTCGAGTTATGCTTCGGGAAATACTTAGTCCAGATAGGTATTGGTAGAGTGTGTGTGTGTGTGTGTAGCAAAAAGGATAAACAAGAAGTGTATTTATGGCCTTGTTATGAAAGAAAAATACCAAAAACTTACACACACACACACATCAATAAGAGGGAATGAATAAAAATGAATGAAAAGATAATATATATATATATATATATATATATATATATATATATATATATATATATATATATATATATATATATATATATATATATATATATTGTTACGCCGTCTCTTAATTTACTTAAATATCCAAGTTCTAAGCGTAACCAAACAAAAAAAGTGAAGTAAATTAAAAGTGAATAAAAATAAATAAAGTAAACCTTTAAGAATTTAATTAATTAAATATTAACACAAAGAGCCTCGTAGGCTGTCACAACAAGTTGATTCACCATCGAAACTTTTAGACACAAATGATACTAAACATCGAAACATCAAAAGAATAATAATAAAGCATTGGATTACGTTAACACTGCATAAACATATAAAAACTAACACTGAAATTAACTAACGTGAAACAACACTGAATTACTTAAATGCAAACTAAGCAAATACTGATGGACATAAATAGAGACATAAATAGGTACTCACATACATATACCACGTTGGTGGCGACAGGAACAACACAAATAAATTAAGTACAAGTAACAGGTGACGAGTGTCACTCAAAGGATGTGGACTGTATGACAAGAGGACTGAACTAACTCCGTCAGTTGGTGGGTCCTATATATAAGGTCGGTTCCCGCCACGCGACCCGCCGGTGGGTCGTTTAACGATGCAGATGGTCGTTAGAGAACAAAGAATACTGGTTACAATACAAAATGAGTTTGAACAAATAATAACAGTTAAAACGTTAACAGCACAGGGTAAGGTGACTAGATTATATAATAGTAAATACAACACATCATTACAGGAATAATATGGAACATGGAAGCATGATACATAAAAAAAAATAGAAAAATACGACACGGTCGTAACAATATATATATATATACATATATATATATATATATATATATATATATATATATATATATATATATATATATATATATATATATATATATATATATATATATATATATATATATATAATGATACTGTATATATATATATATATATATATATATATATATATATATATATATATATATATATATATATATACTGTATATATATATGTGTGTGTGTGCGTGCGTGTGTGTAATATGTATGAGCATATGTATCCTATCCTGAATTAAAGTACATATAATACATTCTTGTGTATGTATTTATGTAAACAAGTATCTATGTTTAACTTCAAGGTTACAATATTGTTTATCTTACACGTAACAACATTCTTCGTCTCAGGTGTTGTGTATCAATAACCAATATCTGATTAATGTCTCTTCTATAACCTTATCTGAGATTTTTATATTCGCTTCATTCTCTATTTTTCTTTTTCGATTTCTTTTAGGATTTTCGTTAATTATGTTTACAAGGATTTACTGTTTATCTTGTCATTTATAATTTTTTCTCTCCATCGTTTCACTTTATTTGTTTAGTGAATCATTGCTACGGTGTTAGTGTTTACATTATTACAGTGACATAGAAGTAATGTATTCTATGTTATTTATTGGGTGTTATTTTCTTTTAAATACGTATCGTGATCGGGTGGTACAATGTTACTTACGATTTCCTTACGATATACTTATAGTGGTACAGTGTTACTTTACTAATGTCTTACCATATACTTACAGTTCTCCAATGGTACAAAGTTACTTACACGATTTCCTCAATAACAAACCTTGTAATATATTAACAAGTGATTAATTAGCACAGTTCTAATTCTTCTTATTTGCTTCCCAAGATTAATGGTTCTATTTACAGTGATATATTTATACCTTGGCTTCCTCTGCTAATGGTTACCGACCCCCCACCTGGTGAAGCTACTTACAGGTAATGGATGTGAAGTAATGTGTTAACCCCTTCACTACTGGGACGTTACTGTTAATATTTGATTAGGTTAGGGATAGATGATGATTTTATTCAGCTCAAAGAGACTCCCGTGCATAAAGGGGTTAATATTTTCCTCGGTAATTATAAACAATAACCTGACCTGACCTGACCTGACCTAACACCGTACTATCTCCACCAAGGACAGCATTAGACCGTGACTATATCTGGTGCGTCTAATCAGGGGAGGCAGAAGAAGGTGATGATAATGAATAAGGAGAAAACACAAGGGAATAAAGAAGAAGAGAAGAAGAAAAAGAAGAAGGAATAAATGAAGAAGACAAATTAAACTCAGAACAGAAAAGAGGAGGAAATAAAAGAAGAAACAAAATATAAAAAATGAAAAAGAAGAAGAAACGGGAAAAAAAAGATGGGAATAAAGCTAAAAAAACAGACGAACCAGAAGAAGAACCAATAGAGTAAAAGAACGCCTTTACGTTTCTATTTACGTCGTATAAATGATTTGTGTGACTAGATAACTGTGTGTGATGGCGTCGTCAATATCGCCGTTAGTGAAGAATCATACGTCTTTGGGTACGACGCCGACCTCTGAGTGCAGTAGACGATCCCAGTGAGTACGGTATCTTAAGCTCTAGAGTACTATTTCATTGTACTCAAATAGCCTGATAAATAAAGTAACTAAACCCCTTTAGTACGATGCCAAACCCTGAGTACAGTGGAATAGTCCAATGAGTAAGGATAATTTTAATCCATTGAGTATGATAACTTAATCCATGGGCGATGACTGTGTTAAACCTATGAATATGTTATCTTAACCTAGTAAGTGCTAGATTAATTCATCGTTCTGAAGGGGTTAAGTCATCGTTCTGAAGGGGTTAAGTCATCATCCTCAAGGGGTTAAGTCACCGTTCTTAATAATAATAATAGTAATAATAATAATAATAATAATATAAACGATTTAAACTATTCTTCTTCCACGTGTTTACCTGAGTTTATCTTTAGTGACTCTCTTATCTGTTATTCTTTTACAGTTTTTCTTATTTCCTGACACTTATCATGATAATTACTTTAGAGAAAAATGTGGCGTGTGTGTGTGTGTGTGTGTGTGTGTGTGTGTGTGTGTGTGTGTGTGTGTGTCCAGGACTTTACATCCTCACATAACTCATGTTTGAGGAGGAGGAAGATGAAGAAGAGGAGGAGGAGGAGGAAGAAGAAGAGGACGAAGAGGAGGAGGAAGAGGAGGAGGAGGAAGAGGAGGAGGGACATAAATAACGAGAAGGGAAGTATAAATGACTGAGTGAGTGACCGTAGACAATACCAACATGATCAAGGGCTCGTATGAGTGACCGCGTACCTCACAAACCGCACTGACCGGACTATCTACACGTGTGAGTGACCAACTGACCATGGAAGTAGGTGAGTGACTCCTTTAGTCAAGCAGAGGGAGAAGGGGAGGAAGATAAACAGTGATCAACAGCGAAAAACTTCATTGGTTCGATAGGTCCTCCTACAGCTATGAGGTTGAGGTTTAATGGCATCTGAAGGGAGCTGTGCTAATTGAGTGTTACTCTATATTGGCCTTATAACCTGAGTCGGGCTTGTTGCGTACAAGATCCACTCGTATGTGGGTAAAGCTGGTCGCTGATTGGTTAATACACGACCGTGATGTCAACTTGTGTCCGTCCCACTCTCTGGTAAAGTAAGATTTTCTGTTACGTTAGGTTCGATAGGCTACGATAGGTGTAGGTTGATTAGTTAGTTGAGGTGTGGTGGTCGAGTGGGTACGGCTCTTGTCTCTTGACCTGAGGGTCGCTAGTTCAATCCGTCATCCCAACCCACACACGCACCCAGCTTTTTTTTTTCTCTCTCTCTCAGCATAGTTATTTTAGGAGAAATGACTGAGTGTAACTTAAAAAAAAAATCTAAATTATTTGTGAATCTCAGTTCTGAATTTTAACTTGTGTAGCTATGACGTTCTGAACTCACATAGTACCACTAGCAGTTATGGAAATCAATTAATTTTTCTCAAAGGTTTCATGGAACAACTTTTTTTTTCTCGGGTTTATTTAAAAATAATTCCTCGTGATATCTATTTTCACATCAGTTTGTTTCAATTTATTCTGATATATATTCGTATTTATTTTATTTTATTTTATATGCTATTTTTTATTATTTTTATGTATATTTTGTCTTCAATTTTTATTCATTCATTTTTCTCCGTCGGTTATTCACTATTTTTTATTATTTTTTCTTTATTTTTTTTTCTTTCCTGGTTATACATATTTTACATCTAATAATATCCTTCTATTCTTCATTCTTGGTTATTCACGTTATATTTACATTAATTTCCTTCCTTTCTTTCATTTTTTCCTAGTTAAAGACGCGTTTTTTCCCATTTACGTTTATCCAGTAATTTATTCATATCAAAGCTTTTTTTCCCCAATTTGTACTTTTCTTCCTCACAAAACATTCTCAAACTTGTCCCCAGTTCATACAGTTATTTATGTCTGTGTCATCTGTAATTTTCAACACATATTTCTTGCTAGTAAATCGTGAATGTTAAACGTCTTGTCAATTATTTTTTTTGCTTCAGTTAATGGTTTCCTAAAATGTATATATAATATCTATATTTTTTATGGAGTCTTTTCCGTATATTTGGGTCATATACTCTCTCTCTCTCTCTCTCTCTCTCTCTCTCTCTCTCTCTCTCTCTCTCTCTCTCTCTCTCTCTCTCTCTCTCTCTCTCTCTCTCTCTCTCTCTCTCTCTCTCTCTCTCTCTCCTCTCTCTCTCTCTCTCTCTCTCCCTTGGTGAGCGCTAGACAGACGGACCCAGCGACACCTTGAAGTAGTGTTTAACATAGGACTTAATGGAAACAGGAACTAAGTCTTTAGGTACGTTAACATGAAAGGACTAACACCACACATGATGTATGAGTGAGTTGTGAGTGAGTGAGTGAGCGAGCGAGCGAGTGAGTGAGTGACCTAGGTAAGTGATTTTTGCTTTTGGTTCCTTCTAGAAGGTCAATGCTCTGTATATATAAACAAGCACACATACACACACACACACACAAAAGCTTACTTGGCGTGATACGAACGATGGAAATTCCTTTGGCCAACGATACACCACCACTAGCGCCCTGAAGTCCCTCTCCCCCTCTCTAACCCTCTCCCTAGCCCTTTCCCCTCTCTAACCCTCTCCCAAGCCCTCTCCCCTCTCTAACCCTCTCCCCTCTCCCCCATCAGTCTAGTCCTCAATACTAGCCCCTCTTACTTCCTCAGCACTCTCCATAACCCTCTCCAAAACCTCTCTATAAATATGACTTGTCCCTCTCTCCATCCTCACTCTAGCCCTTTTCCCAGCCCTTACTCTAACCCCTCTTCTCAGCCCTCACTTTCTCCTGCAGCCCTTTTCTCACTCCTCATTTTACCCCTTTTCCACTGCCCTGTTTCCCCTTCACTCAGCCCTTTCTTTCCCTTATCCCTCTCACTTCCTTTCCTTATCCCTTAACCCAGGTCGTCTCTCTCTCTCTCTCTCTCTCTCTCTCTCTCTCTTTACAGTTCCTCCAGCCCTTTTCACCCTTAACCTCTTCGTAGTCTTCTCCTCGCCCTCTCTCTCTTCTTCTTCTTACCAGCTTTATCTTCTCTCAAGCCTTCTCCTCTTCCTCGGTTCTCTCTTCTCCCCTAGTCTTCTCTTCTCCTTTAGCCCTGTCTTCTCCCCAGATTTCTCCAACCTTCTTCTCTTCCAGTCCTGTTTTTGTGCAACCTATTTCCTCCTCCTCTTCCTCTTCTCTTCATCCTCCTCCTCCCCCCCTCCTCCTCTCTCTCCTACTAACTCTCTTTTTACATTATGTTTGCCTCAACCTTCTCTTCATCGTCTTCCCTTCGTTCCTCTCTCTTCCAAACTCACCCAAACGCACCCATACTCTCTCCAACATACTACGCACTTTCCCCAACACACCACACTTTCCCACTTTCTCTCTCCAACAAACCACACTCTCTCACTCTCTCTCCAACATAGCGCAGTCTCTTCCTCTCTCTCACCAACGTACCTTGCTCTCCCAGGCACCCGTTGTACCTACTACATAGTTCTGGCACTTTACAAATGGCACTCCTCGCCCAAAAGGCCACCATGAATCACCAGCAACACCAGGTGACTTTCCACTGGCACTACTGTTTGAACCTGCTTTGTGGGTCTTGCTATCTGGCACTACTGTTTTTGCTCTGTTCGTTGGTTTGTCTGTATGGTGCTTTTGTTAGACCATTGTTGTTACATCACTACTGGCACTATTGTTGGTCTGTTCCGTGGCTTGTCTGTAGGGTGCTTTTGTTAGACCATTGTTGTTACATCACTACTGGCACTATTGTTTTGGTCTGTTCCGTGGCTTGTCTGTATGGTGCTTTTGTTAGACCATTGTTGTTACATCACTACTGGCACTATTGTTTTGGTCTGTTCCGTGGGTTGTCTGTAGGGTGCTTTTGTTAGACCATTGTTGTTACATCACTACTGGCACTATTGTTTTGGTCTGTTCCGTGGCTTGTCTGTATGGTGCTTTTGTTAGACCATTGTTGTTACATCACTACTGGCACTATTGTTTTGGTCTGTTCCGTGGCTTGTCTGTATGGTGCTTTTGTTAGACCATTGTTGTTACATCACTACTGGCACTATTGTTTTGGTCTGTTCCGTGGCTTGTCTGTAGGGTGCTTTTGTTAGACCATTGTTGTTACATCACTACTGGCACTATTGTTTTGGTCTGTTCCGTGGCTTGTCTGTAGGGTGCTTTTGTTAGACCATTGTTGTTACATCACTACTGGCACTATTGTTTTGGTCTGTTCCGTGGCTTGTCTGTAGGGTGCTTTTGTTAGACCATTGTTGTTACACCATTACTGGCACTATTGTTTTGGTCTGTTCCGTGGGTTGTCTGTATGGTGCTTTTATTTAGACCATTATTTATTTACATCACTACTGGCACTAATATTGTTTTAATTCTGTTCCGTGGCTTTGTCTGTAGGGTGCTTTTGTTGACCATTGTTGTTACATCACTACTGGCACTATTGTTTTGGTCTGTTCCGTGGGTTGTCTGTAGGAGATTGCTTTGTTAGACCATTTGTTGTTACATCACTACTGGCACCATTGGTTTTGGTCTGTTCCGTGGCTTGTGCAACATGGTGCTTTTGTTAGACACATTGTTTGTTACATCACTACTGGCACTATTGTTTTGGTCTGTTCCGTGGGTTGTCTGTAGGGTGCTTTTGTTAGACCATTGTTGTTACACCATTACTGGCACTATTGTTTTGGTCTGTTCCGTGGGTTGTCTGTAGGGTGCTTTTGTTAGGCCACTGTTGCATCATCACTACTGGCACTATTGTTTTAATTCTGTTCCGTGGGTTGTCTGTAGGGTGCTTTTGTTAGACCATTGTTACATCACTACTGGCACTGTGTGTTTTAGTCTGTTCAAAAGTAGGGGTTGTCTGTAGGGTGCTTTGTTGTAGACCATTGTTGTTACATCCCACTTCACTGAGGTACACTATTGTTTTGGTCTGTTCCGTGGGTTGTCTGTATGGTGCTTTTGTTAGGCCACTGTTGTTACATCACTACTGGCACTATTGTTTTGGTCTGTTCCGTGGGTTGTCTGTATGGTGCTTTTGTTAGACCATTGTTGTTATATCACTACTGGCACTATTGTTTTGGTCTGTTCCGTGGGTTGTCTGTATGGTGCTTTGTGCATTGTTGTTACATCACTACGGCACTATTGTTTTGGTCTGTTCCGTGGGTTGTCTGTAGGGTGCTTTTGTTAGACCATTGTTGTTACATCACTACTGGCACTATTGTTTTGGTCTGTTCCGTGGCTTGTCTGTATGGTGCTTTTGTTAGACCATTGTTGTTACATCACTACTGGCACCGTTGTTTTGGTCTGTTCCGTGGCTTGTCTGTATGGTGCTTTTGTTAGACCATTGTTGTTACATCACTACTGGCACTATTGTTTTGGTCTGTTCCGTGGGTTGTCTGTATGGTGCTTTTGTTAGACCAGTGTTGTTACATCACTACTGGCACTATTGTTTTGGTCTGTTCCGTGGGTTGTCTGTATGGTGCTCTTGTTAGGCCACTGTTGCATCATCACTGACACTACTCTCTACAATGGTATAATTTATATTTTGGAAAGAAGAACTTACAGATAATAAGCTTAAGCTTCCTGCAAAAGATAACTACAAGAACCCCTAAGTAGAGGAACGATTTGAACATGAGGTCGACATTTCACTGAGACTACTGCATCTTTACATGTCCTTTCCCCCAGGTACGAGGAAAAACACGATGCTAGGATTTGTTCTTTGATAATCCTCGCCGAGAAATGTTTTAGTAACAAGGATTTGGGAGGATTGTCGTAACGCTAATCTCGAGCTTTTGATAGATTTAAGAGTAAAGAATAACCCCTCTAACAGGCCTCGTGTCTAGTCGTTGTTTATTGAGTATTATGTAGATTCTGGTCGTGCGTAGTGAGGGTGGACATCAAACTACAATGGCACATCGACTTGGTTCACTTTCAGCTGACCGTCGCTCCTATGTTCAAGGTTTTTTTTTTATTTTACTGTACTAAACTATACGACGTAACCTAATGCAGCGTTTGACACGAGTTGTACATCATTATGTTCCCTCTATGTAAAGATAAAAGACTTATTTTAGCGGATTATTGCCGACCAGAGGTGTGCTGTGGCTGAGTAGATACAATTCTCGCTTCATATTCCTAGGATTATTGGCTTGCACTTAGTGGATTCCCAGTTCACCCATCTGTGAATTGGTACCTAACTTTGCATCTGGGGAAAGTGGGTGATTTTTAGTATACAGTGCCGGCCATGATGGTTCTTTCGTGCTAAAAAAAAAACAGGATTAGTTATTAGTGTGTTGTATCCGTGCTGTTATTTTTACCCCCAGTGAATATTTTGAACATAGAGAGAATAAGACAATAAATGAATATATAAAACACAATACACATATGAAGAAGAATCGTGAGTTCTGTGTTTAGTTCTCTCGTGTGTTCAGAGTCATGTAGCGTAGGAGACCGTCCAGTTGTACCCGGTAAAGTTCCCTTGTAAAGTTTAGGGCAAAGTTAAAAAACATTAAGTTAATAATTATGTTATTTATTTATATTTTACAGTGTGATTATTTATATGATAGTTCTTATTTACAGTCAAGTTTAAATTTAAAAAAAAATATATAAAAATGTATATAAATTATCACTTTATCGAAATTTTATCTAAATTACCTGATATATTAATTTATTTATCGCCGGAAGCTTTTAGTTCGGTGGTCTGTGTGTGGGGTTTTTATTTTACCAGTATATCAATTACTAGTGTTTATTCCTACTGTAGCGGCAGAAGTTCATGAGAGACCTTTAATGGCTCAATTTGTCGGCTTATTTGTCTCGTATTTTTCTGTCAATAGTTCAGAATTAGTAGACCGAGTACTTTATATCGATGACTGCACCTTCGACTATGACAATTTATTTATTTATTATTTTGTTTTCATTTCTTTTTTTGTGTGTGTTTAGTCTCTCTCTCTCTCTCTCTCTCTCTCTCAATTATTCCACACGTCTCACTCTTAACACTTTACCTCTTCCTTCCCCTCCAACCGTACTTTTCCTTTCACTTCTTTCCTGCTCTCTGCATCCCACACACACACACACACATCAACAAGGAACACAACTTCTTATGACAGTTACCCTTCCAAAAAAATATATATTGTTTTCTTTCTCTAATAGGAGGGCCAACAGGGGAGGAATGGTAGGACAATGGGAGGGAAGGGGTGGGGTAAAGGAAGGGAGAGGTATGAGAGAGAGAGAGTTGGTGCCGTCAGGTTAATCCATCTTTTCAACATTGAATTTTTAAAAAATTTTTCCTAACTATTGAAGAGATTTATCGAACAAAGCAATTCAACTCAGTCTGCACCGGAATCAATGATCATTTGCATCTCTTGGCCATCAGACTCCTTCCTTCCACGATAAGTCTTTTTCTTTAGCGATTTTGTTCACTTTTTTGCAAAATGTACAAAAGGCAAAAAGAAAATTACTGTAGTTGGAGATGAAGAAATAATTTAGAGTTTGGCTGGTGGCGAGATAGTTCCCCAGACAGACAGACAGACAGACAGACAGACAGACAGACAGACAGGCAGACAGACATATCAATCAATTCTCTAAAAAGTTATATAAACGTCGAAGAATATCACATCATATCTACAATCCGAATAGAATGAGACACTTAGCTTAAATACTCCCAAGATCCTATACACAGCATTAATACAGTATACTTCTATGCACAACAGGCAGAATTTGCCCTCTCACCTTGCAGCTGGTCACCCTGGGACGAATAGCTTCTCCTTGTTTTGGCTCCTACCCAGCTTGGGACAAGAGAGATATCTTCCTCCTCTAAAACTGAAAGATTTTTTATTTTTATCCGTATGTGGCTTGTCTTGTTGCCTCACACGTACCTAACACAAGGCATATGTTCATAATTTTTGGGTGGAGACTCTCTATGTTGTTGTGTTGTGTTGTGTTGTATTGTGTTGTGTTGTGTTGTGCTGGGGTGAAGTAGAGAGTGAGGTTGTTCCATTACGCTAGGGCGAAGGAGTGAGTGAGGATGCTGTGTTCCATTACACTAGGGTGAAGGAGGTATTAAACCTGGTGCCTCACGATAGGGTGAAGAAGGAATTCCAACTGAGGGTGTTTTGGTCCATCACGCTAGGGTGAAGGAGGGAATAAGGGAAACTTCACATCGTTAACCATAACGCTTGGAAAGTAAAGTTTAGAGAAGCGACGACTTTTTTTCCCCTTTACTCCATCACTTTAAAAGGATGGAAGGATGAAGGAGATGAGGAACTCGGTCTTCAACTTTAGAGAGGAGGAGGATGAGGAGGAGACGAAGGAAGATGAAAATGAGGAGGATATGCCTTGGAAAAGGGAGGAAGAAAGAGGAAGAGGAGGAGGAAGAGAAGGGGGGAAGGAAGGGAAGGAACAGGGCAAGTAGGAGGAAGAAGAAGAGGAGAAGAAGAAGAAGAAGTAACAGTAGGAGAAAAAACGGAGGAACAGGAGGAGGAGGAAGAAGAAGAAGAAAAAGAGGAAGAAGAAGAAACAGTAGGAGGAAAAGGGGAGGAAGGAAGAAGAAAAAGAGGAATAGAAACAGGAGGGAAAATCAGGTAGAAGAGCAGAATAAGCTAGAAGAAGATGAGGAGAAGGAGGAAAGGAGAAATAGGAAAGAAAAGGAGCGTGCTAGTGGGATCTCTCTTGAAGGACACCTGTATCAAT
>NW_024753109.1:0-12322 GCF_018991925.1 Homarus americanus
TGACATTAGTAAATGAAATTGAGCGTTTTTATTCCTAGCACCTCTGCAATTCCACTGTATGATACTGAATTTTAAGTCTGAGAGTTGATATGGTCAGCGTTTTGGGCTTTATTTTTCTTTCCTCTTGTATATGGGGGGGAAAGAGGGTTCGTGGAAGGATCCCCCTCATCAGATGAGCAGTCTCCCGGCTCCAAAGAGCCAGTACTCTGCTCGGCAGGGGCTCCCTGCCCCTGGTGTGCTTGAAAAGCGTGAAAGAGTGGTTGTGGTGTTGAGTCTCTTATCATGCATTCTTGCGATTGCGTTCTCCTCCTTACGTTGGGGTAGATAGGGTCGTGAGTCTGTTTGGGTTTTGGGGTCAGGTATAACTTGTTAGTTTGGGTCTCGTTATTGGTCATAGTTGTATTAGTGTTCTCGTCTTTGGCGTCTGTGGTTGAATAACCGGTGATTGTGGGGTCAGTCTGTGTTGCGATGGTCTTGGTCTCAGTCTGCGTTCCAGTGGTGCACATTTTGGGAGGTGAGGTATTTTTGGATACAGCGGATGCAAAGGACATTCCAGGTGTTGGTGTCTGCAAGGACAACTCCACCTGCCTCTTAGCCTCCCTGTAGTCCAAATTGTTCTCTGCTCTCACCTTACTGATCTCATACTCCCTCAGGTAGGAAGGGCACTTCCTGTCTGAGGCAGCATGCTGACCGGAACAGTGGTAGCATTTTTCCTCCGTTTGTGTACAGTCATCGTCCCTGTGTCCGGTCTGAGCACATTTGGAGCATACCTGGGTGTTACGGCAGGCCTTACCAGTGTGTCCAAACCTTTGGCAGTTAAAACAACGCATTGGGAATGAAATGTATACTTTGGTCTGGCCCTCTCATATCCTACCAAGACATGAGTGGGCCTAACAAGTCCGTCAAAAGTGAGTAATGCTGTAGTTGATCGTTTTCGTTCACCGTCTGTGGTCTTCCTATTAAATACGTAAGCATCGACGACTCCTTGATCTTTCATGTGGAACTTAATTTCGTCATTAGTCATCCCCTGAAATTCGTAGCTGTTAACTACAGCCTTACAGGTGTTGAGAAATGCTGGGATATATGGTTCCACTTTTGTTGTATGAAAAGTTTTAAGATTCAAGGCGTCCCTCATTTGCTGGGCGTCTTTAACAGTAACTTGGAGTTCGCCTTTTCTTGTCTTTCGGACTTTCTCCACGTCCCCTATCTGATCCTTAATGGCCTTCTGTATGATGAATCCATTAATTTTGTCAAACGAGGTAGACGTGTCAATAGTCCGAAAGTGGATTACTCGGGCCTTCTCAGTTGATACTTGTATGTTTCGTCTTTGTTGAGTAGTTTGGTCGGTAGCCGTTACATTGTCTGAGTTTGTCGTTGGTCGTGGCAGTCGTGGGTCATGATTGGTCTCCCGCCTCTGCCTGTCCCTGCCTGGACGAGCAGAGGGGGGCTTGGTGCTTCCCCTCCCAGAGGGCATGGTTGGGGTGGCTGGGAACCACCCCTTGGGTACAGCTTTGCTTGTTTAATTACATGTATGGTTTAGGTGCACTAAGGTTATGCAAGGCCCTCAGTGCAAAAAAAAATACTTTTACTTAAGGACGACCCCCGAACAGTGGTGTGCCTGCACGATCACAGACGTCACTGCTGGATTGGCCCAGGTTTTCCCCGACCCCCACTGGAGACACACAATCCCACTCCGTGAGGTGCGCACCACTGGGGGGGCTCTAGCACGAATACTGAATTATGAAAATTCAGCAGGTGCCTCGGCCAGGGTAAGTATTAGAAAAAAGAAGTAAGAGAGAAAGCCCTCCTACCACGTCAGGAAGGACAACAGTTAGCGCTTCCCTCGCAGTTGTGTGGGTCACTCACACTAACTGTGGGGAGGGAATGCTAAGGTTGTCAATCCTGGGCGCTCGTGAGGTGTCAAAAATTGTAAGTGACAGAGCCACTTTTAAAATGAATTGATGAATGATGAAATGTTGCACTGCTTTAAATAGCAAGAACAAGTGCAAGTGCAATCGCACAAGATGCAGCGGTCAATGGCGAAGAAAAACCGTTACAGAGTACTGTTCCCGCAAGAACGTCAGTCTCCTCCCGTGTCCAATCAGCCTCTGAATCTCAATAGAGAGACAGAGCTTATATACCCAGCAGCAGCCGCTATGAGTCATGTTGGGAAAACCCAGAAAGTCGCTGGTGACTGGTTCCGTTGCTAAGATACGGTAACATCTGGTTGGTTGCTAGGGAAGGCGGCACATTGGAATGCGATACGCAGTTTGTAGGGGAGATGTCCACTACAATATTAATGTATATATTATATGTTGGGGGGGTGAATTCCTATAACTGATATATTATAGTTAATTAAGTTCATTCGTTATATTATGTAAGGTTATGTATTTATAACGGATAGAAAACGTGATGTGTTGAGTACTTTTAACTTACACCACTGAGTACGTGTTGAGTACTTTCCACCTTACAGCACGCAGAGTACATACAAATGAACAATGGAATGCGCCTCAACATCCGGCTTCCCACTTGTTCGTTTCCGTTCTGGCTGACTTGGGTTTCGTAATCCTGTGTTCGGAATCATTGCTCGAGTGTTAACCCTTTGAGGACGAGGGTTTAATGTTGTTATTAGTTGATGGTTTAAGTTTTAACCCTTTGTTTGTTTTAACTTTTAACCCTTTGTTTGTTTTAACTTTTAACCCTTTGATGATTTTAAGATTTAACCCTTTGAGGACGAGTGTGAATGTGTTTAGCGTATAATTGAGTGTGTGTGTGTGTGTGTGTGTGTGTGTGTGTGTGTGTGTGTGTGTGTGTGTGTGTATCTACATTAGGGGAGGATTAGGTTAGGTTAGTCTCGATTAGGGTAGGACTAGGTTAGGTTAGTCTAGATTAGGGGAGGATTAGGTTAGGTTAGTCTCGATTAGGTTCGGTCCAGGGTAGGATTAGGTGAGGGTAGTCTAGATTAGGGTAGGATTAGGTTAGGTTAGTCTCGATTAGGGTAGGACTAGGTTAGGGTAGTCTAGATTAGGGGAGGATTAGGTTAGGTTAGTCTCGATTAGGTTAGATTAAGAAAAGTCGTTTCTATCATTGAATTTGTGTCATATTTCAACTAATTTATTTTTTGCGTTTTTTTTGTGTGTATTCACTTCCGAGCGTCGATATTAATGATAGCTGTAATGATATATAGATTACGTTCATTGGGGATTACTCATGTCTCTCTCTCTCTCTCTCTCAGTTAATTTATCATCCCTAGTAAAGTCATTTCTCTTCGCTGTCTCTTTCAACTCGCTTGCTGTTTCTCTCTCGCTGTCACTTTCTCTTTGATTCTCTCTCTCTCTCTCTCTCTCTCTCTCTCTCTCTCTCTCATATCTATATATATTTATCTATCTATCTCTCTCCCTCCCTCTTTTTTTTCTCGAAGAATTACAGAGTTCATTTTTTCTACCATACCCGGGACGAGGAGCCATCGGGCTGAGGCAGAATCTATTATCAATATGGAAATGCCGCCGCGTCTTCTTAGCAAGACTACCAACTTCCCCAAATTTTCAGAGATACAGAATTATTTCAGAATTACTCGTCGGCACAACAGAAAGAGAGTGAGGGTGGGGAGGGGGTGAGAGGGAAAGAGAGTAAGAGGAGAGGGGGAGGAAGAGTGAGTGGGAGAGCATTTTAGATGGCTTTAAGAAAAATAATAAGAAAGGTTTTGTGTTTCGTTTTGTTTCTTTCAGTTTTTGTTTAGACATGATGTATTTTTTACTGGTTTATTTATGTAATTTCTAAGTCATTTCGATTTAATGATAATTTTAATATTAATTTCATTAAAGATAACATTAAATGCAAATTAAAGAAAATTAGAGATAGTGAAAAAGAGAGAGAGAGAGAGATAAAAGAGAGAGAAAGACAAGAATTTACTTCGAGTCAGATCGCAACTTGGCAGCAAAGGAATAATTTGTATGTGATAATGGCCGCCGCTGAACACTGGCCGCTGGAGTTATGTTGAGTCTATCTTCTACTTCCCTCATTTCGGAAAGTGGAGAGAAACTTTATTTTTTTGCTGTTGTTGTTGTACACTGCTATACTCTGCGATGCTCCCTGCTATACTTGTGCCAGGGGAGTGTTGTTTGCTATGCACACACACACACACACACACACACACACACACACACACACACACACACACACACACACACTTGGAGGATTGTGTTTTCAAATCTGTATTGTTTTTAGTTGGTACGGTCTCTCTCTCTCTCTCTCTCTCTCTCTCAGGATATAGTTATCTATATTTTCTCTGATGTCTATGGCTTACAATCACTACCTCCTCCTCCTCCTCCTCCTCCTCTTCTTCTTCCTCCTACCCTACCTCCTCCTCCTCCTCCTCCTCCTCCTCTTCTTCTTCTTCTTCCTCCCCCACCCTACCTCCTCCTCCTCTCTCTTTAGCTATTTTGCTTCTTTAGCTGGCACCTCTCCCCTCCTCCTCCCTCCCCCTCCTACTCTTCTTCTTCTATTTCTTCCTCTACCCTACCTCCTCCTCCTCCCTGCTCTTTCCTCTCTTCTTCTTCTTCTTCCTCTACCTCCTCCCTACCCCCGTTGCTTTACTCTCAACTATACCATCAAGATCTTGTGCTCATCACCCATCCTCTCCCAGGACTTACTCTTTGAGGGATCTGCTATACTATGCTATACTATGCTATGCTATGCTATGCTATGCTATACTATGCTATACTATGCTATGCTATGCTATGCTATGCTATGCTATACTATACTATAATTTACCCATCATCTCAAAAAAATTAATATATATTTACAAAAATAAACATCTGTTATACGATCAAAATTATATTATACTAAGATGCTATACAAGTTATAGTATAGCATATTCCTTAGTGCTATACCGACAATATTCTCCCACGTTATGTATCTCTCTGGTTGGGATTGTATCTAAGCGTATCTTATTTTCTTATCTAGCGCCTGTTTGCTATGCGGTCTGCTATGCGGTCTGCTATGCGGTCTGCTATGTTATACGATGCTCTTCTGTTTCCTTCTTGCTATACCGTTTAAGAGTTTCCCTGGGTCTTGTTCTTGTTCTTCAATCTTTTCTTTTCTTTTTCCTTCTTCAATTTCTTATTCTTCTTTGTTTTGTCGTACGATGCCATACATACATACATACATACATACATACATACATACATACATACATACATACATACATACATACATATATACATACATACATACATACATACATACATACATACATACATACATACATACATACATACATAGTTGCCATGTACCCGTATTTCCTCATATTAAAAAACAACAAAGAAATAACTAATAATATTCAATAAAACACAATAAATTATAAAAAAACAAAAACATTCTTTAATATTTTACTATCAAATAAACTTCATAATCACACTTAAGTTAACGTACAATAAAAAAGATAATAATAATAATAATAGTTCTTGATCCAGAGTCGAGGTATCTGGCATCTCTAATGTAAATGTCATCAGGCTATATAACTTATGAATGTCGTTTGTCTATATCGTTTCAAGTCTCGTAGGTCAAGTTTTAAAAGTGTCGTTAACGATATCATTTGACAAGAGAGAGTTGACAGATATTGTTTGGTGTGTGTGTGTGTTTGTTTTGTTTTATTGTTTCGAGGAGGAGGAGGATTGTTTCGAGGAGGAGGAGGAGGTTTGTTTCGGCTTTTCATCAGTTCATGTGTTTGTAACTTTGTCTCTCTCTGGTTTATAGAATTTCGTGTTTTGATTTGTATATTTTGATATATTTTTTTTTATTTTTTTTTTATTTTTTTTTAGACAAAACTTGAGAAATTATTGATATTTTACCCCTAATATTTATAAGGTAATGCAATATTGACCAGTATAAATAAAACAAAAAATATATATATCTTAAAAAAGATTGACTGCGACTGACGACGAGAGTAATGCGCCACGCCACGCTCTGCCTTCCTATTGGTCCTCGTCAAACCCTCGCTCCTCATTGGCTGACGATTGGGGGGAGTGATTGCTTAAGGGCATTCACTAGGGTTGGGGGAAGGATGGGTGGGTGGGTGGGGTACCTGTGTCAGTAGGGTGGGGTAGGTGGGTAGGTAGGGTGGGTGGGTGTGGGTGTTCAACCAATCCATTAGGCAAAGCGTCACGGTAAATATTTGGGCATTCACTTTACTTCCTCCCTAAGTGTTGATTAAAAGAGGCAACACAAATAAAGCAGTGTTGCCTCGGGATGCCTGTGGCCCTCTTTCCGCAACGTGGCAATACACGGTGTGGGATTTTTCTGCCAAAAGGTGTTGAGGAAAGTTGTTTCATATGAAGCCTCCTTATCCCGTGTTGATGCCGGATAAACGAAGAGTGAGTTCAGATAAATTAGATACTTGGATTAGATTATGGAGTACTGTAGTATTTTAATATCGGATAAACGAAGAGTGAGTTCGGATAAATTAGATACTTGGATTGGATTATGGAGTACTGTAGTATTTTCAGGGGATTGCGTACCTTATCCGTGTGTCGATGCCGGATAAACGAGGAAAATGTTCGGATAAATTGGGTACTTGGATTATTTTACAAAGTCCGTAGTATTTTCAGGGTGTTTATGCACTTTATCCGGACATTGATGCTGGATAAACTAGATTAGTGTTTGGATAATAGAACATATTAAACCGAACATATCCGGTTATAACAATATTCGGATAAAAGAATAAATTACTTTTCCATATGATAAACTTAATATGATCGTAATATATTCTCGCACGTCTTTAACCGAACATGACACCGTATAAATGGTAAGGAGGTGATATAAAAGTGTTCGGTTAAGAAGACACCAGTAAGTTTAAAGTATTCTCAACTCGGTGTGCTATCAGAGCAATTAAGTCTCCCTTCCTCTCGCTTATCCAAACATACTTCCGGATAAGTGAGTGTTTGATTAATCGTTAGTAGTGTGAAATGCGGCTCTCTCTCTCTCTCTCTCTCTCTCTCTCTCTCTCTCTCTCTCTCTCTCTCTCGTAAGACGATTGAAGGTTTCTCGTTCTCATCTTATCCGATCAGTGTGCCGGATAAGTGAAGAGTAATCGGTTATTTTCGAGGTTTATTTACAGTTTTTTTATTGTATAGTGTGAGGAATTAAGACTCATTCGGTGGTGGTTAAAGTCTTGAGTATGATGACAACCCTCTTGAGTATGATGACTTAAGCTCTTGAGTATGATGACTTAACCCTCTTGAGTATGATGACTTAAGCTCTTGAGTATGATGACTTAACCCTCTTGAGTATGATGACTTAACGCTTTGAGTACAGTGGCATCGTACTCAAGGGGTTAAGTCATCGTAATCAAGAGGTTAAGTACCCTGGTAATTGAATCTACCTCGATACATTAAAACAACAACCACCACTACCACCACAACAACAACAACAACAACAACCAGCACCACCACCACCACCACCACAACAGCAACAACAACAACAACCACCACCACCACCACCACCACCACCACCAATACTACCTGTCATTCTAATTAGCAGGTAGATAATAGAATGGACAGTTAAAGAGATACAAGTGTCCGTGTTTGTGTCCGTGGTAACCGTGTTTATGTTCGTGGTCGTGTTTGTGTTCGTGGTGACCGTGTTTGTGTCCTTGGTCATGGCCGTGGTCCGTATTCATGGTCGTGTTCGTGTTGACCGTGTTTGTGTCCTTGGTCGTGTTCGTGTCCGTATTCATGGTCGTGTTCGTGGTCGTGTTCGTGTTGACCGTGTTTGTGTCCTTGGTCGTGTTCGTGTTGACCGTGTTTGTGTCCTTGGTCGTGTTCGTGTTGACCGTGTTTGTGTCCTTGGTCGTGTTGGTGTCCGTATTCATGGTCGTGTTCGTGGTCGTGTTCGTGGTCGTGTTCGTGGCCGTAGTCAGCATCTGTGGTAGGAGAGGAACACATTATTTATCAGTAGTTTCATCCTGTTGGTCGCCCGTGTGAGATAAGATAGTGTTGGCTGCCATTCTTCTTCTTCTTCTTCTTCTTCTTCTTCTTCTTCTTCTTATTCTTCTTCTTCTTCTTCTTCTTCTTTTTCTTTTTCTTCTTCTTTTTCTTCTTCTTTTTCTTCTTCTTTTTCTTTTTCTTTTTCTTTTTCTTTTTCTTTTTCTTTTTCTTCTTTTTCTTTTTCTTTTTCTTCTTCTTTTTCTTCTTCTTTTTCTTCTTCTTTTTCTTCTTCTTTTTCTTTTTCTTTTTCTTTTTCTTCTTCTTTTTCTTCTTCTTTTTCTTCTTCTTTTTCTTCTTCTTCTTCTTCTTCTTTTTCTTCTTCTTTTTCTTTTTCTTTTTCTTCTTCTTTTTCTTCTTCTTTTTCTTCTTCTTTTTCTTCTTCTTTTTCTTCTTCTTCTTCTTCTTCTTCTTCTTCTTCTTTTTCTTCTTCTTTTCTTCTTCTTCTTCTTCTTCTTCTTCTTCTTCTTCTTCTTCTTCTTCTTCTTCTTCTTCTTCTTCTTTTTCTTTTTCTTTTTCTTTTTTCTTCTTTTCTTCTTCTTCTTCTTCTTCTTCTTCTTCTTCTTCTTCTTCTTCTTCTTCTTTTCTTTTCTTCTTCTTCTTCTTCTTCTTCTTTTCTTCTTCTTCTTCTTCTTCTTCTTCTTCTTCTTCTTTTCTTTTCTTCTTCTTCTTCTTTTCTTTTCTTCTTCGTCTTCTTCTTCTTTTCTCTTCTTCTTTTCTTTTCTTCTTCTTCTTCTTCTTTTCTCTTCTTCTTTTCTCTTCTTCTTTTCTTTTCTTCTTCTTCTTCTTCTTCTTCTTTTCTCTTCTTCTTTTCTTTTCTTCTTCTTCTTCTTCTTTTCTTCTTCTTCTTTTCTTTTCTTCTTCTTCTTCTTCTTCTTCTTTTCTTTTCTTCTTCTTCTTTTCTTTTCTTCTTCTTCTTCTTTTTCTTCTTCTTCTTCTTCTTTTCTTTTCTTTTCTTCTTCTTCTTCTTCTTCTTCTTCTTCTTCTTCTTCTTCTTCTTTTCTTTTCTTCTTCTTCTTCTTCTTTTCTTTTCTTCTTCTTCTTCTTCTTCTTCTTCTTCTTCTTCTTCTTCTTCTTCTTCTTCTTCTTCTTCTTCTTCTTCTTCTTCTTCTTCTTCTTCTTCTTCTTCTTCTTCTTCTTCTTCTTCTTCTTCTTCTTCTTCTTCTTCTTCTTCTTCTTCTTCTTCTTCTTCTTCTTCTTCTTCTTCTTCTTCTTCTTCTTCTTCTTCTTCTTCTTCTTCTTCTTCTTCTTCTTCTTCTTCTTCTTCCAACATCATTTCTAGCATTACCACAATCCTTGGCTACCACCATTATCACCAACACCATTCTCATCACCATTATCCCCACCACTAGCACCATCCCACTCCAACAAACTCTACCTCCACCACTAGCACCAACACCATCATCCCCACTCCAACAAACTCTAACTCCACCACTTCCATACCATCATCCCTCTCCAACACAACCTACATTACCTTCAGTACCACCACCACCACCACCACCATCACCCTTCCTTTCCTCCATCCCTCCCTCCCTTCCTCACTCCCTCCCTCACTCAAGTCCCCGTCAAGAAGGCTAACCCTCCTCCTCCGCCTCCTCCAGTAAGAAATAAAAGGTCTACATTTGGGTCGAGTAGTTTGGTTGAGTGGTTAGGGTGGTTTGGTTGAGGTGGTTAGGGTAGTTTGGTCGAGTGGTTTGGTCGTGGTTAAGTTGGTTCAGGTGGTTAGGGTAGTTTGGTCGAGTGGTTTGGTCGTGGTTAAGTTGGTTCAGGTGGTTAAGTTGGTTCAGGTGGTTAAGTTGTGTGGGGTGGTTTGGTTTGTTGAGTAGTTGTTTCTGAAGAAGAACTCCCTCCACCTCCTCTTACACCAGACTGCCTTAAAGCGCTTACTCCTGCCTTCCTTCCTTCCTTCCTTCCTTCCCGCTAGTCATTGTTGTACAGAAGGGGTAGTGAAGGGCTTGTAGCTCCTGTCCAGCATTAGTGTGTCTTATGCTGAGATAGGCGGCCTCTTTTTCCTTACTTCCATCCTTCCATCCTTCCTTCCTTCCTTCCTTCCTTCCTTCCTGATTTTTTTCTTTACCTCCTCGTGGTTCCTTCCTTCCTTCCTCTTGATTTCTTCCTTCCTCCTGACTTCTTCTTTCCTTCCTTCCTTTCTTCCTTCCTTCCTTCCTCTTGATTTCTTCCTTCCTCCTGACTTCTTCTTTCCTTCTTTCCTACCTTCCTGATTTCTTCCTTCCTTCCTTTCTTTCTTTCTTCCTTCCCCTCTTCCTTCCCCTCTTCCTTCCTTCCCCTCTTCCTTCCCCTCTTCCTTCCTTCCTTCGTCGTCCTCTGATTTTCTTCGTTTGATTTTTTTACTTATTCTTCTTCTCGTCTTCTTACTGTTCTTCCACTGTTCTTTCCTCTGCTTTATAATCCTCTCTTTCCTCCCCCTCCTCCTCTCCTCTTCCTCCTCTTCCTCCTCTTCCTCCCCCTAGTGCTGTTAAGGAGAGGACACGCTGGGGAAAAAAAATATTGTGTGTTGAGGAAAATAGAGAGAGAGAGAGAGAGAGAGAGAGAGAGAGAGAGAGAGAGAGAGAGATCCCATTCATACATTGCAGCATACCAGCCGTATAACATGTATTAACCTGTATCATGTATATCTTAATGTATAATATAAATGTGTATTAATATGTATCTTTGTTATGTATTACCGTGTATTATGTAATGTATTAATTATTGTGTGTCTCTCTCTCTTTCCCAGGTATGTGTCACTAATTGGAGGTTGTCTCAGGTGTGCTTATTCAGTCTCTTCTCTTTTTGACGGTAGGTGGGTCATTTCTCTCTCTCTCTCTCTCTCCTTCCTTCCTTCCTTCCTGCTCCCCTGCTCTCTATCTCTCTCTCTCTCTCTCTCTCTCTCTCTCTCTGTCTCTCTCTCTCTCTCTCTCTCCTTCCTTCCTTCCTTCCTGCTCCCCTCCTCTCTCTCTCTCTCTCTCTCTCTCTCTCTCTCTCTCTCTCTCTCTCTCTCTCTCCTTCCTTCCTTCCTTCCTTCCTGTTCCCCTCCTCTCTCTCTCTCTCTCTCTCTCTCTCTCTCTCCTTCCTTCCTTCCTTCCTTCCTTCCTGCTCCCCTCCTCTCTCTCTCTCTCTCTCTACCTCTCTCTCTCTCTCTCTCTCTCTCTCTCTCCTTCCTTCCTTCCCCTTCCCCTTCTTCCTGCTCCCCCCTCCTCTCTCTCTCTCTCTCTCTCTCTCTCTCTCTCTCTCTCTCTCTCTCTCTCTCTCTCTCTCTCTCTCTCTCTCCTTCCTTCCTTCCTTCCTTCCTTCCTGCTCCCCCTCCTCTCTCTCTCTCTCTCTCTCTCTCTCTCTCTCTCTCTCTCTCTCTCTCCTTCCTTCCTTCCTTCCTTCCTGCTCCCCCTCTCTCTATCTATCTCTCTCTCCCTCTCTCTCTCTCTCTCTCCCTTCTTCCCTTCCTTCCCTACTCCCCTACCTCTCTCTCTCTCTCTCTCTCTCTCTCTCTCCTCTCTCTCTCTCTCTCTCTCTCTCTCTCTCTCTCCCTTCCCCTTCCTTCCTTCCTGCTCCCCCCTCCTCTCTCCTCTCCCTCTCTCTCTCTCTCTCTCCTTCCTTCCTTCCTTCCCTTCCTTCCTTCCCTGCTCCCCCCTCTCTCTCTCTCTCTCTCTCTCTCTCTCTCTCTCTCTCTCTCTCTCTCTCTCTCCTTCCTTCCTTCCTTCATTCCTGCTCCCCCCCTCTCTATCTCTCTCTATCTCAGGTAATGTTTTGTCTAGGCAGGCCGCCACACACCTCTTTCATGTTGAACCTCTAAAAAAAAAAATAAAAAAAATAAAAAAAAAGACCCATTGCTGAGCTGGTCTGTCTTTTGTTCAGGAGGATGAAAAAACGTCATTGTTCCAGTGGGGTCTTTTGTTGTGTGTTGTGTTTCGCTATTGTTCCGTAATGAAGTCTTTAATTGTTCGTCTTTAATTGTTCCAGTGGGGTCTTTTGTTGTGTGTTGTGTTTCGCTATTGTTCCGTAATGAAGTCTTTAATTGTTCGTCTTTAATTGTTCCAGTGGGGTCTTTTGTTGTGTGTTGTGTTTCGCTATTGTTCCGTAATGAAGTCTTTAATTGTTCGTCTTTAATTGTTCCAGTGGGGTCTTATGTTGTTGTTTTTGTTGTTGTGTTTCGCTATTGTTCCGTAATGAAGTCTTTAATTGTTCGTCTTTAATTGTTCCAGTGGGGTCTTTTGTTGTTGTTGTTGTGTTTCGCTATTGTTCCGTAATGAAGTCTTACATTTTTTTTCTTTTTTTTTTAACCGAAAGTAGGAAAATAATGACCACTGTTCTCTGTTCGAATACTTATCTAGGGAATTTGGAAG
>NW_024753110.1:0-16865 GCF_018991925.1 Homarus americanus
CGGGCACCCCTTCACTGCCCTGAAACGGGGTGTGAAGGCCGGGCACCCTAGTGCTGTGACCCGGAGTGTGAGGGCCGGGCAACCCCTTCACATGACCTGGGGTGTGAGGCTGGGCACCCCTTCACCATGACTCGGGTGTGAGGGCCAGGCACCCCATCAGTGCCACGAACCGGGGTGTGAGGGCCGGGCACTCTTCAGTGACAGGACCCCGAGTGAGGGCCGGGCACCCCTTAGTGACATGACCCGGTGTGAGGGCTAGGCACCCTTTCAGTGACATGTTCCGGGTGAGGCCGGGCACCCTTTCAGTGCCATGAAACAGGGTGTGAAGGCCGGGCACCCTACAGTGCCATGAATCGTGTGAGGGCCAGGCACCTTCAACACCATGACCCTGGGTGTTGGGGCTTGGCTCGATTTCAGTGCCATGAATCAGGGTGTGAGGGCCTAGCTCGATTTCAGTGACATGAATCGGGTGTGAGGGCAGGGCACCCCTTCCAGCACCATTAGCCGGAGTGTGAGGGCCGGGCACCCCTCCAGCACCATGGCGCGGGGTGTGAGGGCCGGACACTCATTCAGTGACATGACCCGGTGTGACGGTCAGGCACCCTTCAGTGACATGACCGTGGCCGGGCACCCCTTCAGCACCATGCCCCGGGTGCGAGGGCCGGGCACCTCCAGCACCTCTCCCCGGGTGTGAGGGCAGGCACCCCTACAGTGCTGTGAACCGGCTGTGAGGGCCGGGCACCACATGACCCGGGTGTGAAGGCCGGGCATCCATCCAGCACCATGAGCCGGATTGAGAGGGCCGGGCACCCTTCAGTGCCATGAACCGGGGTGTGAGGTCGGGCACATCTTCAGTGCCATGAACCGGGGTGTGAGGGCTGCCACCTTTCAGTGCCATGAAACGGGGTGAAGGCCGGGCACCCCTACAGTGATGAACCGGCGGTGTGGGCGGGCACCCTTCACATAACCCGGGTGTGAGGGCCGCACCCCTTCACATGACCTGGGGTGAGGGCCGGGCACCCCTTCAGCACCATGACTGGTGTGAGGCCGGCACCCTATCAGTGCCATGAACCGGGGAGTGAGGGCCGGGCACCCTTCAGTGCCATGAAACGGGGTGAGTGCAGGTCACCCCTACAGTGTTATGAACCGGGTGTGAGGGCCGGGCACCACTTCACATGACCCGGGTGTGGCCGGACACCAATTCAGTGATATGAACCGGTGAGGGCCGGGCACCTTTAGTGCCATGAAACAGGGTGTGAGGGCGGGCACCCCTACAGTGCTGCGAACCGGGGTGGAGGCGCACCCTTACTGGCGGGTTGAGGCCGCCCAGTGCCATGAACCGGCGTGTGAGGGCCGGGCACCCTTCAGCACCATGACCCGGGTGTGGGGCTTGGCTCGATTTCATGCCATGAACCGGGTGTGAGGCTGGCCACTAACCTGGGTGTGAGGCCGGGCACCCCATCAGCACCATGACCCGGGTGTGACGGCCGGGCACCACTTCAGTGACATGACCCGGGGTGTGAGGGCCGGCACCCCCTAGCACCATGCCCCGGGTGAGGGCCGGCACCCTTTCGTGACATGACCCGGGGTGTGAGGGCCAGGCACCCTTCAGAGCACTGAAACGGGTGTGGCTCAGCACCCCTACAGCTTTGTGAACCGGGTTGTGAGGCCAGGCACCCCTTCACATGACCCGTGGTGTGAAGGCGGGCATCCCTCAGCACCATAACCCGGATTGTGAGGGCCGGGCACACCTTCAGTGCCATGAACCGTGGTGTGGGCCAGGCACATCTTCAGTGCCATGAACCGGGGTGTGAGGGCCGGGCACCCTTTCAGTGCCATGAAACGGGGTGTGAGCCAGGCACTACAGTGCTGAACCGGGGTGTGAGGCCGGGCACCCCTTCACATGACCCGAGGGTGTGAGTGCGGGCACCCCTTCAGCACCATGACTCGGGGTGTGAGGGCGGGCTCCCCATCAGTGCCATGAACCGGGGTGTGAGGGCCGGGCACCTTCAGTGACATGACCTGGGGTGAGGACGGGCACCTCTTTAGTGACATGACCTGGGGTGTGAGGGCCGGGGACCCTTTCAGTGCCCTGAAGCAGGGTGTGAAGTCAGGCACCTACAGTGCTGTGAACCAGGGTGTGAGGGCCAGGCACCCCTTCACATGACCCGGGGTGTGAGGGCCGGGCACCCCTTCACATGACCTGGGGTGAGGGCCGGGCACCCCATCAGTGCCATGAACCGTGGAGTGAGGGCCAGGCTCACCTTCAGTGCCATGACCCGGGGTGTGAGGCCCGGGCACCCCTTCCAGTGCCATGCCACTGGGTGTGAGTGCAGGAGCACCCCTACAGTGTTATGAACCGGGGTGTGAGGGCCGGGCATCCCTTCACATGAGCCGGGGTGTAATGGCCGGGCAGCCTTCAGTGCCCTGACCCGAGGTGTGAGGGCGGTACCCCTCCAGCACCATGGCCCGGGGTGTGAGGCCGGGCACCACTTCAGCACCATGACTCGGGGTGTGAAGGCCGGGCACCCCATCAGTGCCATGAACCGGGGTGTAGGCCGGGCACCCCTTCAGTACCATGACCCGGGAGTGGGCCAGGCACCTCTTTAGTGACATGACCCGGGGTGTGAGGGCCGGGGACGCCTCCAGCACCATGACCCGGAGTGTGAGGCCGAGGCACCCTTTCAGTGCCATGAAACGGGGTGTGAAGACCGGGCACCCCACCAGTGCCGTGAACCGGGGTGTGAGGCCGGGCACCCCTCCAGCACCATGACCCGGTGTGGCGAGGGGCCATCCCTTCAGTGACATGACCCGGGTGTGAGGGCGGACACCCATTCAGTGACATGTCCCGGGTGTGAGGCCAGGCACCCCTACAGTGCCATGAATCAGGGTGTGAGGGCGGGCACCCACTAGCGTACGGGATGTTGGAGCTTGGCCCGATTCCAGTGCCATGAATCGGGGTGTGACGGCCAGGCACCCCCTACAGTGCTTGAACCGGGGTGTGAGGGCGCGCACCCCTTCAAATGACCCGGGGTGTGAGGCTGGACACTAATTCAGTGAAATGACTTCGAGGTGCGAGGGCCGGACACCAATTCAGTGAAAATGGCTCAGGGGTGTGACAGCCGGGCTCCCTTCAGTGACATGACCTGGGGTGTGAGGGCTGGGCATCCCTTCAGTGACATGACCCGGGGTGTGAGGGCAGGGCACCCTTTCAGTGACATGTCCCGGGGAGTGAGGGCAGGCTCCCTTCAGTGCCATGACACGGGGTATGAGGCCAGGCACCCCTTCAGTGCCATGAATCAGGGTGTGAGGCCAGGCACCTCAGCACCATGACCCAGGGGTGTTGGGGGCTTGGCTCATTCAGTGCCTTGAATCGAGGTGTGAGTGCCTAGCTCCGAATGAAGTGCCATGAATCAGGGTGTGAGGGCCGGGCACCTTCAGTGATGACATGACCCGGGGTGTGAGGGCCGGGCACCCTCAGCACCATGCCCCGGGGTGTGAGGGCCCGAGGCACCTTCAGGGCCATGAACCTGGGTGTGAGGGCCAGTGACTCCTCCAGTGACATGACCCGGGGTGTGAGGGCTGGGCACCTCCAGCACCATGACCCAGTGTGAGGCCAGGCACCCCTCCAGCACCATGGCCGGTGTGAGGCCGCCTAGCACCCTGGCCCGGGGTGTGAGGCCACACCCATTCAGTGACATGAACTCAGGTGTGACGGTGGGCACCACTTCAGTGACATGACTCGGGGTGTGAGGGCGGGCACCCCTCCAGCACCATGACCCGGGGTGTGAGGCCGCGCACCTTCAGTGTCATGAACCGGGGTGTGGGGGCCGGGCACCCTTTCAGTGCCATGAAACAGGGTGTGAGGCGGGCACCCCACCAGTGCCATGAAGCAGGGTGTGAGCCCAGCACCCCTTAGGTCCATGACCCAGGGTGTGAGCCGTGTACCCCCTTTACATGACCCTGGGTGTGAGGCCGGGCACCCTACCAGTGCTGTGAACCCAGGTGTGAGGGCCAGGCACCCCTTCCAGTGCCATGAGCAGGGGTGTGGCGGCACCTAGAGTCCATGACCCGGGGCGTGAGGCCGTGTACCCTTATTTACATGACCCTGGGTGAGGGCCAGGCACCCCTTGTACATGTCCCGGGGTGTGGGGCCAGGGATCCCTCAACACCATGACCCAGAGTGTGAGGGCCAGGCACCCCTTCAGTGCCATGAACAGGGATGTGAGGGCAGGCACCCCTTCAGTGCCATGAACCGGGGTGTGAGGACGGCCTTTCAGTGCCATGAAAGGGGTGTGAAGGCCGGGCACCCCTATAGTGGAACCAGGGTGTGAGGCTGGGCACACTGACCCAGGGTGTGAGGCCGGGCACCCCTTCAGTGCCATGACCCAGGGCGTGAGGTCAGGCACTCATGACATGTCCAGGGTGTGAGGGCCAGGCACCTGTTCTGTAAACAGGGTGTGATGGCCAGGCACCCCTACAGTGCAGAATCAGGGGTGTGAGCCAGGCACCCCTTCAACCATGACCCTAGGTTTGGGCCTTGGCTCGATTTCAGTGCCATGAATCAGGGTGTGAGGGCCTGTCTTTGATTCATTGCCATGAATCAGGGTGTGAGGGCAGGCACCTTCAGTGACATGACCCGGGTGTGAGGCCAGGCACCTCAGCACCATCCCCGGGGTGTGAGGGCGGGCACCCCTTCAGTGCCATAAACCTGAGTGTGAGGGCAGTCACTCCTTCAGTGACATGACCCAGGGTGTCAGGGCAGGGCACCCCTTTAGTGACATGACCCGGGGTGCGTGGGCCGGGCACCCTCCAGCACCATGACCCAGGTGTGAGGCCAGGCACCCTCCTCACCATGGCCCGGGTGTGAGGCCGGGCACCCTTCCAGTGCCATGGCGGGTGTGAAGGCCGGCACCTGTGCTTTAATCCAGGGTGTAATGGCGGGCATGCCTTCAGTGCTGAACCCGGGATGTGGTCGACACCCATTCAGCACCATGCCCCCAGGGGTGTGAGGGCAGGGCTACCCTTAGTGCCATGAACCTGGGTGTGAGGCCAGTACTCCTTCAGTGACCCAGGGGGTGTCAGGGCCAGGCACCCCTTTCGTGACATGACCCGGGTGTGAGGGCGGGGCACCCCTAGAAACCATGAAATGGGGTGTGAGCCCAGCACCTACAGTGCTGTGAACCGGGTTGTGAGCGCAGGCACCTTCACATGACCGAGGTGTGAAGCCAGGCATCCCTCTAGCACCATGACCCGGATTGTGTGGGCCAGGAACCCCTTCAGTGCCATGAACCGGGGGTGTGAGGCCAGGCATCTTCCTGCCATGAACCGGGGTGTGGGCCAGGCACCCTTTCAGTGCCATGAAACAGGGTGTGAGGCCAGGCACCCCTGTCTTAAACAGGTGTAATGGCAGGCACGCCTTCAGTGCCTGACCGAGGGTGAGGCAGGTACCCCTCAGCACCATGGCCCGGGGTGTGAGGGCCGGGCACCCCATCAGCACCATGACTCGGGGTGTGAGGGCCAGGCACCTTCAGTAACATGACCCGGGGAGTGAGGGCCGGGCCTCTTTAGTGACATGAAAGGGTGTGAGGCCAGGGACCCCAGCACCATGACCCAGAGTGTGGGGCGGGCCCCTTTCAGTGCCATGAAGCAGGGGTGTGAAGACCAGGTACCTTCAGTGCCATGAAGCTGGGTGTGAGGCCGGGCACCTCCAGCACCATGATCCTGAGTGTGAGGACCGGGCATCCCTTCAGTGACATGACCCGGGGTGTGAGGGCAGGCACCCTTTCAGTGACATGTCCAGGTGTGGCTGCTCAGTGCCATGAAACAGGGTGTGAAGGCTGGGCACCCCTAGTGCCATGAATCGGGGTGTGAGGCCGGGCACCCCTTTAGCACCATGACCGGGATGTTGGAGCTTGGCTCGATTTCAGTGCCATGAATCGGGGTGTGAGGGCCTGGCAGATTTCAGTGCCATGAATCCGGGGTGTGGGCCGGGCACCCGTTCAATGACATGACCCGCCGTGTGAAGGCCAGGCACCCTTTTAGTGCCATGAAACAGGGTGTGAGGGCCGGGCACCCTAGAGTGCTGCAGACCGGATGTGAGGCCGGGCACCCCTTCACATGACGCAGGGTTTGAGGCCTGGCTCGATTTCAGTGCCATGAATTGGCGTGTGAGGGCCGGGCACCCCATCAGCACCATGCCGGGGTGTGACACCCTCAACACCATGTCCGGGGTGTGAGGGCGGACACCCATTCAGTGACATGACCGGGGTGTGACGGCGGGCACCCCTTCAGTGCCATGAAGCGGGGTGTGAGGCCAGGCACCCCAGGTTCAGGGTGTGAGGGCCAGGCACCTTCAGTGCTATGAACAGGGGTGTGAGGGCCAGGGCACCTAGTTCCATGAACCGGGGTTTGAGGCCAGGCACCCTTTCAGTGTGAAACAGGGTGTGAGCCAGGCACCCAGTGCGTGAACCGGGGTGTGAGGGCCAGGCACCTTCACATGAGGTGTGAGGGCCAGGCACCCTTGGCACCATGACTCAGGGGTGTGAGGCAGGCACCCCATCAGTGCCATGAACCGGGGTGTGAGGCCAGCACCTTCCGTGTTATGACCCATGGTGAGGCCAGGCACCCGTTTTTGACATGACCCGGGGTGTGAGGGCGGACCCAATTCAGTGCCATGACCCATGGGTGAGGCAGGGGCACCTTAGTGACATGACCCGGGGTGTGAGGCCGGGGACCTCCAACACCATGACCCAGGTGTGAGGGACGGGCATCACTGTGACATCACCCGGGGTGTGAGGTCCAGGCACCCTTTCAGTGACATGTCCCGGGGTGTGAGGGGCAGGCACTCTTTCAGTGCCATGAAACAGGGTGTGAGCCAGGCACCCCACAGTGTTGTGAACCGGGTTGTGAGGGCCAGGCACTTGCATGACCCAGGGTGTGAGGCCAGGCATCCAGCACCAGGACCAGTTGTGAGGCGGGGCACCTTCAGTGCCATGAACCGGGGTGTGAGGCCAGGCACCCTTTCAGTGCCATTTAACCAGGGGTGTGAAGGCCAGGCACCCCTACAGTGCTGAACCGTGGTGTGAGGCCGGGCACCCCTTCAGCACCATGACTCAGGGGTGTGAGGGCCCGGGCACCCCATCAGTGCCATGAACCGGTGTGAGGGCCGGGCACCCTTCAGTGACATGACCCGGGGAGTGAGGGCCGGGCACCTCTTCTGGTGACATGACCCAGGGTGTGAGGGCTGGGGACCCCTCAGCACCATGACCCGGAGTGTGGGGGCTTGGGCAACACAGTGCCCTGAAGCAGGTGTGAGGCCGGGCACTACAGAGCTGTGAACAGGGTGTGAGGGCGGGCACCCCTTCACATGACCTGGGGTGTGAGGGCAGACACCCTTCACATGATGACAGGTTTGAGGCCTGGCTCGATTTTAGTGCCATGAATCGGCGTGTGAGGCCGGGCACCCCTAGCCAACATGACCTGGGGTGTTGGGGCTTAGCTCGATTCAGTGCCATGAATCCAGGGGTGTGAGGGCCAGGTACCCCATCAGCACCCATAACCAGGGGTGTGATTGCCGGACACCCCTCAGCACCATGTCCCTGGGTGTGAGGCGGACTCCCATTCAGTGACATGACCAGGGGTGTGACAGTGCCCTTCAGTGACATGACCCAGGGTGTGAGGCCGGGCACCCCTCCAGCACCATGCCCGGGGGTGTGAGTGCCAGGCACCCTTCAGTGCCATGAACCTGGGTTTGAGGGCAGTCCTCCTTCAGTGACATGACCCGGGGTGTCAGGGCCCGGACACCCCTTTCGTGACTGTAAGCAGGGTGTGATGCGCCAGCACCCTACAGTGTAACCGGGTTGTGAGGGGCCTTCCCTTCACATGACCCGGGTTGTGAGGCGGGCATCCTCCAGCACCATGACCCAGGTTGTGAGGCCGGGAAGCCCCTTAGTGCCATGAACCAGGGGTGTGAGGGCCAGGCACATCTTCAGTGCCTGAATCCGGGGTGTGAGGGCCGGGCACCCTTTCAGTGCCATGAAGGGTGTGAAGCCGGGCACCCCTACAGTGCTTTGAACCGGGGTGTGAGGCGCCCCTTCAAATGACCCTGGGTGTGGGGCCGGGCACCCCTTCAGCACCATCAGCGTGGTGTGAGGGCCGGACACCAATTCAGTGAAATGACCCGAGGTGTGACGGCGGGCTCCCTTCAGTGACATAACCCGGGGTGTGAGGCAGAGCACCTTAAGTGACATGTCCAGGTGTGAGGCCGGGCACCCTTTCAGTGCCATGAAACAGGGTGTAAGCCCAGGCACCCCAGGGGTGTAGTGCCGCGCACCCTCCAAGCCAGCCAGGTGTTAGGGCCAGGCACCCTTCAGCACCATGGCCCGTGGTGTGAGGCCGGACACCAATTCAGTGAAATGACTCGGGGTGTGACGGCCGGGCTCCCCTTCAGTGACATGACCCTGGGGTGTGAGGGCTGGGCATCCCTTCAGTGACAAATAACCCGGGGTGTGAGAGCAGAGCACCCTTTAAGTGACATGTCCAGGGTGTGAGGGCCGGCACCCTTTCAGTGGAAACAGGGTGTGAAGGCTGGGCACCCCGTAGGGGCTGGCCCCTTCAGTGACATGACCGGGGTGTGAGGCCAGGCACACTCAGTGCCAAAGCAATCAGGGTGTGAGGGCCAGGCACCCCTACAGCGCCATGACCCCGGGGTGTTGGGGCTTGGCTCGATTTCAGTGCCATGAATCGGTGTGAGGCCTGGCTCGATTTAAGTGCAGATCGTGGTGTGAGGGCCGGGCACCCCTTAGTGCCATGAACCTGGGTGTGAGGCCGGTACTCCTTCAGTGACACTGACGGGGTGTGAGCCGGGCACCCCTTTAGTGACATGACCCGGGGTGTGAGGCCGGGCACCCCTCCTGCCATGAACCAGGTGTGAGGGCAGGCACCCCTCCCTTTCACAATCGGGGTGTGAGGGCCGGGCACCATTCAGTGACATTGCAGGGTGTGACGGGCACCCTTCAGTGACATGACCCGGGTGTGAGGCCAGGCACCCTCCAGTACCATGACCCGGGGTGTGGGGACCACCCCTGTGTGAGCCGGGGTGTGAGGCCAGAGACACCCTCAGTGCCATGAACCAGGGTGTGAGAGCCGGGCACCCCCCTCCAGTGCTACAGACAGGGGTGTGAGGGCCGGGCACCTTCACATGACCCAGGGGTTTGGGGGCCAACCCGATTTCAGTGCCATGAAACAGCGTGTGACTGACACCCCTACAACACCACAGGCATGGGTGTTGGGGCAACATGATTTCAGACATGAATCGGGGTGTGAGGGCTGACTCAGATTTCAGTGCCAGATCAGGGTGTGAGGCCGGGCACCCTCAGCTCATGACCCAGGGGTGTGAGGCCGGGCACCCCTTCAGTGCCATGAACCAGGGTGTGAGGGCCAGGCACCCTTCAGTGACATGACCCGGGGTGTGAGGGGCCAGCACCCCTTTCGTGCCATGAAACAGGGTGTGAAGGCCAGCACCCTACAGTGCTATGGCCAGGTGTGAGGCCGGGCACCCCTCAGCACCATGACCCGGGTGTGAGGCCAGGCTGAACCGGGGTGTGAGGGCCAGACCCAACACCATGACTCAGGGGTGTGAGGGCCAGGCACCAGTGCCACGAGCAGGGTGTGAGGCCAGGCACTACAGTGCTGTGAACCGGGGTGTTAGTGCCGGGCACCCCATCAGCCGCGGGAACGGTGTGAGGGCCAGGCACCCCTTCAGTGACATGACCCGGGGTGTGAGGCTGGCACTTCACATGACCCAGGGTGTGAGGCCAGGCGCCCTTCATGACCCGGGGTGAGGGCCGGGCACCCTTCAGCACCATGACTCGGGGCGTGAAAGCAGGCACCCATCAGTGCCTTGAACCGGGGAGTGAGGCTGGGATCATGGTATATGACCCGGGGTGTGAGGCAGGCACCCCATCAGTGTGAGGGCGGGCACCCCAGTGACATGACCCGGGGTGTGAGGAGGCACCCCTTCAGCACCATGACTCAGGGTGTGAGGGCCGGGCACCCCGTGACATGGACAGGGTTGTGAGGACCAGGCACCCCTTCAGTGACATGACCCGGGGTGTGAGCAGGCACATACATAACCCGGGGTGTGAGGGCAGTACATACATGACCCGGGGTGTGAGGGCAGGCACCCCTTCAGCACCATGAAACAGGGTGTGAGTGCGGGCACCCATACAGTGGTTTGAACCAGGGTGTGAGGGCCGGGCACCCTTTCACATGACCAGGGGTGTGAGGGCCGGACACAATTCAGTGAAATGACTTAGGGGTTAGACGGCCAGGCTCCCTTTCAGTATGATGACCTGGGGTGTGAGGCTGGGCAGCCCCACGTGACATGACCCAGGGTGTGAGGGGCCAGGCACCCTTTCAGTGACATGTCCGGGGTGTGAGGCCAGGCACACCAGTTCCATGAAACAGGGTGTGAGGCCAGGCATCCCAGTGCCTTGGATCAGGGGTGAGGCCGGGCACCCCATTGGCACCATGACCCAGGGTGTGGGGCTTGGCTCGATTCAGTGCCATGAATCGGGTGCTGAGACTGGCTCATTTAGTATGAATCGTGGTCTGAAGGCTGGGCACCCCTCAGCACCATGCCCAGGGGTGTGAGGCCGGGCACCCCTTCAGTGCCATGAACCTGGGTGTGAGGCCGGTCACTCCTTCAAGTAACATGACCCAGGGGTGTGAGGGCCAGGCACACCTAGTGACATGACCCAGGGGTGCGAGGGCCGGGCACCCTCCAGCACCATGAACCCGGTGTGAGGGCCGGGCACCTCAGCACCATGGGAGGTCGCAGGGGTGTGAGGTGCGCACCTTCATAAAGTGAGCCGGGGTGTGAGGCCAGGCACCCTTTCAGTCTCATGAAACAGGGTGTGAGCCGGGCACCCACCAGTGCTGCGAACGGGGTGTGAGGGCAGGCACCCCTTCACGACACGCAGGGGTTTGAGGGCCTAACTCGATTTCAGTGCCATGAATCGGCGTGTGAGGTCCAGGACTTCTAGCACCATGACCTGGGGTGTTGGGGGCTTGGCTCAATTCAATTCCATGAATGGGGTGAAACCTGGCTGATTTAAGTGCCATGAATCAGGTGAGGGCCGGGCCTCAGCACCATGCCCGGGGTGTGAGGGGGCACCCCTTCAGTGCCATGAACCTGGGTGTGAGGGCCGGTCCTCCTTCAGTGACATGACCCGGGGTGTCAGGGCCAGGCACCCCTTTCGTGTCATGAAACGGGGTGTAATTGCAGCACCCCTACAGTGTTGTGAACCGGGTTGTGAGGGCCGGGCACCCCTTCAGTGCCATGAACCTGGGGAGGGGCCGGTCACTCCTTCAGTGACATGACCCGGGGTGTGGGGCCAGGCACCTTTCGTGACATAAACGGGTGTGAATGCCGGGCACCCCAGATGTTGTGAACAGGGGTGTGAAGGCCGGGCATCCCTCAGCACCATGACCCGGTTGTGAGGGCCAGGCACCCCGCTTCTGCCATGAACAGGGTGGTGAGGGCCGGGCACATCATCAGTGCCATGAACCGGGGTGAGGGCCGAGGCACCCTTTCAGTGCCATGAAGGGGTGTGAAGGCAGGCACCCAGTCTTTGAACCAGGGGTGTGGGCGGGCACCCCTTCAGCACCATGACTCAGGGTGTGAGGGCGGGCACCCCATCAGTGCCATGAACCGGGGTGTGATGGCCGGGCATCCCTTCAGTGACATGACCCGGGGTGAGGGGCCGGGCACCTCTTTAGTGACATGACCCGGGAGTGAGGGCAGGGACCCCCTCAGCACCATGACCCGGAGTGTGAGGCCGGGCACCCTTCAGTGCCGCCAGACACAAGGGGCCGGGCACCCCTTCAGTGCCATGAACCGGGTGTGGCCGGGCACCCCTTCAGTGCCCTGAAACGGGGTGTGAGTGCAGGGCACCCCTACAGTGTTATGAACCGGGTGTGAGGGCCGGCACCCTTCCCATGACCCGGGGTGTAATGGCCGAGCCCCTTCAGTGTGACCCAGGGTGTGAGGGCAGGTATCCCTCCAGCACCATCGCCCGTGGTGTGAGGGCGGACAACAATTCAGTGACATGAACTGTGGTGTGATGGCCGGGTACACTTTTAGTGCCATGAAACAGGGTGTGAGGCCGGGCACCCCATCAGTGCATGAACCAGGGTGTGAGTGCAGGGCACCCCTACAGTGTTATGAACCGGGGTGAGGGCCGGGCATCCCTTCCTTGCAGGGTGTAATGGCCGGCAACCCCTTCAGTGCCCTGACCGGGGTGTGAGGGCCGGGTACCCTGCAGCACCATGGCCCATGGTGTGAGGCCAGACACCAATTCAGTGACATGACCCGGGGTGTGAGGGCGGGCACCCTTCAGCACCATGACTCGGGGTGTGAGGGCCGGGCACCCCATCAGTGCATGAACCAGGGTGGTGGGGCCAGGGCACCTTCACATGACCCAGGGTGTGAGGGCCGGGCACCCTTCACATGACCTGGGGTGTGAGGGCCAGGCACCCCTTCAGTGCCATGAACCGGGGTGTGAGGGCCAGGCATCTTCAGTGCCATGAACCTGGGTGTGAGGGCCGGGCACCCTTTCCAGTGCCATGAAGAGGGGGTGTGAAGGCCAGGCACCCCTACAGTGCTGAACCGGGTTGTGAGGGCCGGGCACCTTCAACCATGACTCGGGGTGTGAGGCCGGGCACCCCATCAGTGCCATGAACCGGGGTGTGTGCGGTCACCCCTTCAGTGACATGACCCGGGGAGTGAGGCCAGGCACCTCTTTAGTGACATGACTCAGGGAGTGAGGGCCAGGGACCCCTCCAGCACCATGACCGGAGTGTAGGGGCCAGGCACCCCTTCAGTGCCATGAACACGGGTGTAGGGCCAGGCACCCCTTCAGTGCCATGAACCGGGGTGTGATGGCCGGGCACCTTCCAGTGCCCTGAAGCAGGGTGGTGCAGGCACCCCTACAGTGTTATGAACCGGGGTGTGAGGGCCGGGCCCCTCCCATGACCGGGTGTAATGGCCGGGCAACCCTTAGTGCCCTGACCCGGGGTGTGAGGGCCGGGTACCCCTCCAGCACCATCGCCCGTGGTGTGAGGGCCGGACACCAATTCAGTGACATGAACTGTGGTGTGATGGCCGGGTACACGTTTAGTGCCATGAAACAGGGTGTGAGGGCCGGGCACCCCATCAGTGCCATGAACCAGGGTGTGAGTGCAGGGCACCCCTACAGTGTTATGAACCGGGGTGTGAGGGCCGGGCATCCCTTCCCATGACGCGGGGTGTAATGGCCGGGCAACCCTTCAGTGCCCTGACCCGGGGTGTGAGGGCCGGGTACCCCTGCAGCACCATGGCCCGTGGTGTGAGGCCGGACACCAATTCAGTGAAATGACCCGGGGTGTGAGGCCGCACACCTTCGCTCCATGACTCGGGGTGTGAGGGCCGGGCACCCCATCAGTGCCATGATCCAGGGTGTGAGGGCCAGGCACCTTATGACCTGGGGTGTGAGGGCCGCGCACCCCTTCAGCATGACTCGGGGTGTGAGGCCGGGCACCCTTTCAGTGCCATGAAACAGGGTGTGAGGCGGGCACCCCACCAGTGCTCGAACCGGGGTGTGAGGCCAGGCACCCCTTCACATGACGCGGGGTTTGAGGCCTAACTCGATTTCAGTGCCATGAATCGGCGTGTGAGGTCCGTGCACTACAGCACCATGACCTGGGGTGTTGGGGCTTGGCTCATTTCAGTGCCATGAATCAGGGGTGTAAGGCCTGGCTCGATTTCAGTGCCATGAATCAGGGTGTGAGGGCCGGGCACCCCTCAGCACCATGCCCCGGGGTGTGAGGCCAGGCACCTTCGTGCCATGAACCTGGGTGAGGCCGGTCACTCCTTCAGTGACATGACCCGGGAATCAGGGCCAGGCACCCCTTTCGTGTCATGAAAGCAGGGTGTGAATGCCCCCTACAGTGTTGTGAACCGGGTTGTGAGGCCGGGCACCCCTTCAGTGCCATGAACCTGGGTGTGAGGCCGGTCACTCCTTCAGTGACATGACCCAGGGGTGTCAGGGCCAGGCACCCCTTTCGTGACATGAAATGGGTGTGAATGCCCGGCACCCCTACAGTGTTGTGAACCGGGGTGTGAAGGCCGGGCATCCCTCCAGCACCATGACCCAGATTGAGGCCAGGCACCCCTTCAGTGCCATGAACCGGGGTGGCGGGCCAGGCATCATCAGTGCCATGAATCCGGGGTGTGAGGGCCAGGCACCCTTTCAGTGCCATGAAAGGGGTGTGAAGGCCAGGCACCCTACAGTGCTGAACCGGGTTGTGAGGGCCGGGCACCTCAGCACCATGACTCAGGGGTGTGAGGGCCGGGCACCCCATCAGTGCCATGAACCGGGGTGTGTGTGCGGTCACCCTTCAGTGACATGACCCGGGGTGAGGCCAGGCACCTCTTTAGTGACATGACTCGGGGAGTGAGGGCCAGGGGACCCTCCAGCACCATGACCCGGAGTGTGAGGGCAGGCACTGCCATGAACACGGGTGTAAGGCAGGCACCCCTTCAGTGCCATGAACCGGGGTGTGATGGCCAGGCTGCTTCAGTGCCCTGAAGCAGGGTGTGAGTGCAGGGCACCCCAGTGTTATGAACCAGGGTGTGAGGGCCGGGCACCCCTTCCCATGACCGAGGTGTAATGCGGGCACCCTTAGTGACATGTCCCGGGTGTGAGGGCCGGGATCCCTCCAGCACCATGACCCGGAGTTGTGAGGGCCGGGCACCCCCTTCCAGTGCCATGAACAGGGGTGGAGGGCTGGGCACCCTTCAGTGCCGTGAACCGGGGTGTGAGGGCCGGGCACCCTTTCAGTGCCATGAAACGGGGTGTGAAGACCGGGCACCCCTATAGTGCTGTGAACCGGGTTGTGAGGGCCGGGCACCCCTTCCCATGACCCGGGGTGTAATGGCCGGGCAACCCTTCAGTGCCCTGACCCGGGGTGTGAGGGCTGGGTACCCCTCCAGCACCATGGACCGTGGTGTGAGGGCCGGACACCAATTCAGTGACATGAACTGGGGTGTGAGGGCCGGGCACCCTTTTAGTGCCATGAAACAGGGTGTGAGGGCCGGGCACCCCTACAGTGCTGCGAACCGGGGTGTGAGGGACGGGCACCCCTTCACATGACGCGGGGTTTGAGGGCCTGGCTCGATTTCAGTGCCATGAATCGGCGTGTGAGGGCCGAGCACCCCTTCAGCACCATGACCCGGGGTGTTGGGGCTTGGCTCGATTTCACTGCCATGAATCGGGGAGTGAGGGCCTGGCTCGATTTCAGTGCCATGAATCAGGGTGTGAGGGCCGGGTACCCCATCAGCACCATGACCCGGGGTGTGAAGGCTGGGCACCCCTCCAGCACCATGTCCCTGGGTGTGAGGGCCGGACACTCATTCAGTGATATGACCCGGGGTGACGGCTGGGCACCCTTTCAGTGACATGACCCGGGGTGTGAGGGCCGAGCACACCTCCAGCACCATGCCCCGGGGTGTGTGGGCCGGGCACCCCTTCAGTGCCATGAACCTGGGTGTGAGGGCCGGTCACTCCTTCAATGACATGACCCGGGGTGTCAGGGCCGGGCACCCCTTTAGTGACATGACCCGGGGTGAGAGGGCCGGGCACCCCTCCAGCACCATGACCCGGAGTGTGAGGGCCGGGCACCCCTTCAGTGCTATGAACCGGGGTGTGACGGCCGGGCACCCCTCAGCACCATGACCCGGGGTGTGAGGATGCCGCCCCTTCAGTGTCATGAGCCGGGGTGTGAGGCCGGGCACCCTTTCAGTGCCATGAACAGGGTGTGAGGCCTGGCACCCCACAGTGCTGCGAACCGGGGTGTGAGGGCCGGGCACCCCTTCACATGACGAGGTTTGAGGCTAACTCGATTTCAGTGCCATGAATCGGCGTGTGAGGCCCGCTCAGCACCATGACCTGGGGTGTTGCGGCCAGCTCGATTTCAGTGCCATGAATCGGGGTGTGAGGCCTGGCTCGATTTCATTCATGAATCAGGGTGTGAGGCGGGCACCCCTCAGCACCATGCCCCGGGGTGTGAGGGCCAGGCACCCCTTCAGTGCCATGAACCTGGGTGTGAGGGCCGGTCACTCCTTCAGTGACATGACCCGGGTGTCAGGGCCGAGGCCACTTCATGACATGTAACGGGGTGTGAATGCCCGGCACCCCAACAGTGTTGTGAACTGGTTTGTGACGGCCGGGCACCTTCACGACCAGGGTGTGAAAGCCAGGCATCCCTCAGCACCATGACCCGGATTGTGAGGGCCGGGCACCCCTTCAGTGCCATGAACCGGGGTGTGAGGGCCGGGCATCTTCAGTGCCATGAACAGGTGTGAGGCCGGGCACCCTTTCAGTGCCATGAAGCAGGGTGTGAGGCAGGCACCCCAGTGCTGAACCGAGGTGGAGGGCCGGGCACCCCTTCAGCACCATGACTCGGGGTGTGAGGGCCGGGCACCCCATCAGTGCCATGAACCGGGGTGTGATGGCCGTGCACCCCTTCAGTGACATGACCCGGGAGTGAGGGCCAGCGCCTCTTTAGTGACATGACCCCGGGGAGTGGGGGCCGGGCACCTTTCAGTGCCCTAAAACGGGTGTGAGTGCAGGGCACCCCTGTGTTATGAACCGGGGTGTGAGGCCGGGCACCCTTCCCATGACCCGGGTGTAATGGCCGGGCAGCCCCTTCAGTGCCCTGACCAGGGGTGTGAGGGCAGGTACCCTCAGCACCATCGCCCGTGGTGTGAGGGCCGGACACCAATTCAGTGACATGAACTGTGGTGTGATGGCCGGGTACAC
>NW_024753111.1:0-27960 GCF_018991925.1 Homarus americanus
GGCCTCTCCTCCAGGTTCACCTACACTCCCAGGTACACCAATGACACTCCCAGGTGCCACCCCTGACACCCCTGGTACACCACTGACACTACCAGTGTACACCTCTGACACTCCCAGGTACTCCTTGACGCCTCCCAGTACCTCTGACACACTTCCAGGAACCTCTGACACTCCCAGGTACACCCCTCATACACTCCCCAGGTACACCTCTGACACTCCCAGGACACCTTAACACTCCCTAATACACCTCTAACACTCCCAGGCACACATCCGACACTCCCAAGTACACCTCTCCGACAATTCTGTACACCTCCCGGGATACCCCAGGTACAACTCCCTGACACTCCCCAGGCACACCGCTGAACACTCCCAGGTACTCCTGGACACTCCCAGGTACCTCTGAGACTCCCAGGTACATTCGACACTCCCAGGCACACCTCTGACACCTCCCAGGTACGCCTCTGAGACTCCACTTACACCTTCGACCTCCCAGTTACACCCCTGACACTTGTGTACCTCTGACTCTCCTGCATACAGCTCTGACACTCCCAGGTACACATCTGACACTCCCAGGTACAATATCTGACACCATCAAGTACACCTCTGACAACTCGGTGTACATTCTGCACACTCCCAGGTACACCCTGCACACTCCTGCTACACCTCTTACACCTCCAGGTACACCTCTCTGACACTCCCAGGAACTCCACTCACTCCCAGGTACACCCCGACACCACAGTGTACAATCGCTGACACCCAGTACCCCCTGACACCCCAGGTACACCTTCGACATTCCCAGACCTGACACCCCATGTACACCTCCAATACTCCAGTACACCTCTGAAACTCCCAAGTACACACCGCTGACACCCTGTGTACCTCTGACACTCCCGGGTACAGCTATGACACTCCTAGGTACACAATTTCCGACACTCCTGTGCACTCAACACTCCCTGTACACACCTCTGACACTCCCAGGTACACCGCTGACACTCCCAGGTACACCTCCTCTGATATTCTGTACACTCTCTGACACCTCCGCTTACACTCCCAGTACACCAATGACACTCCTGTGACACCCCTGATACTTCAGGTATACCTCACTGACACTATCAGGTACACCTCTGACACTCCCGGTACACCTTTGACACCTCCCAGGTACACCTCTGACACTCCCAGGTACTGCTCCAAACTCCCAGTACAATCCTCTGACACTCCCAGGTACACCGCTGACACTCCCAGGTACACCTCTGGATTCCCAGGCCACATCTGACACCTCAATGTTCACCTTGACTCTCCCAGGTACACACCAATGACACTTACCAACCCTGATACTCTCAGGTACACCACTGACACCATCACAGGTACACCTCTGACACTCCCAGGTATCTCCTTTGACACTCCCAGGTACCTCTGACACTTCCAGTACACCTCACACTCTTGCAACCCCTGACACTCCCAGGTACACCTCTGACACTCCCAGGTACACCTTAACACTCCCAGGTACACCTCTAACACTCCCAGGTACACATCCGACACTCCCAGGTACAACCTCAACACTCCCAGGTACACCTCCGATACTCCCAGGCTACCCCTGACACTCCCAGGTACCCTCTGACACTCAGTGCACATCTCTGACACTCCCAGGTACACCTCTGACACTCCCAGGTATGCTCTGACACTCCCACTCCTACACCTCCGACCTCCCAGTTACACCCCTGACACCCCAGGTACTCCTCTGACTCTCCCGGGTACAGCTTGACACTCCCAGGTACACCTGACACTCCCAGTTACACATCTGACACTCCCTGTTACACCCTCCGACACTCCCAGTTACACCCTGACACTCCCAGGTACACCCCTGACACTCCCAGGTTACCACCTCTGATATTCCCGGGTACACTCTCTGACACCTCCAGGTTCACCTTTTGACACTCCCAGGTACACCAATGACACTTCCAGGTAAACCTGTGACACTCTGGTACAATTTCTGACACTTGGGTACACCCCTGACACTCCCAGGTACAGCTCACACTCCCATTACACCTCTGACACTCCAGCTACACCGCTGACACTCCAGGTACTCTCTGACACTCCCTGCACAGCTTGACACTCCCATGTACACCTCGACACTCCCAAGTACAGCTCCAATACTCCTAGTACACCTCTGACACTCCCAGGTACACCGCTGACACTCCCAGGTACTCCTCTGACTCCCGGTACAGCTTTGACACTCCCAGGTACACATCTGACACTCCCAGGTACATATCTGACACTCCCAGTTACACCTCCGACACTCCCAGTTACACACTTGACACTCCCAGGTACACCCCTGACAATTTGCAGGTACACCTCTGACACCTCCAGGTTCACCTTGACACTCCCTATGTACACCAATGACACTCCTGTGTACACCTCTGACACTCCCAGGTACACCGCTGACACTCCTGCGTACACCTCTGACACTCCCAGTTACACCCTGACACTCCCAGTTACACCCCCTGACACTCCCAGTTACACCCTGACACTCCCAGGTACACCCCTTACACTCCCAGATACACCTCTCTGATACTCCCAGGTACACCGCTGACACTCCCAGGTACTCTCTGACACTCCCTGGTACACCTCCGACACTCCCAGGTACACCATTGAAACTCCCAGGACACCTCCCTGACACTCCCAGGTACTCACTGACACTCCCCTGGTACACCTCTGATACTCCCAGGACACCTTCTGACACTCCCAGGTACACCTCTGACTCTCCGAAGGCACACCTCTGACACTCCCAGGTACACCCTGCACACCTCCTGGTACACCCTGCACACTCCCACATACACCCCTGACACCCTGGTACACCTCTGACACTCCCAGGTACACCCCTGACATTCCCACGCACACCCCTGACACCCCCAGGTACTCCACTGACACCCCTGGTACACCTCCTGACACCCAGGTACACCCTCTGACACTCCCAGGTACACCTCAGACACTCCCAGGTACAGCTTGACACTCCCATGTACACCCGACACTCCTGCTACAGCTCCAATACTCCCAGTACACCTCTGACACTCCCAGGACACCGCTGACACTTGGGTACTCTCTGACACTCCCAGGTACAGCTTTTACACACTCGCGTACACATCTGACACTCTCCGGTACATTCTGACACTCCCAGTTACACCTCCGGGACACTCCCAGCCACACACTCTGACACTCCCAGGTACACCCCTGACACTCCAGGTACACCTCTGATACCCCAGGTACACCTCTGACACCTCCAGGTTCACCTTGACACTCCTATGTACACCAATGACACTCCCAGGCACACCTCTGACACTCCCAGGTACACCGCTGACACTCCCAGTACACTCTGACACTCCCAGTTACACCCCTGACACTCCCAGCTACCCTGACACTCCCAGTTACACCCCTGACACTCCCAGGTACACCTCTTACACTCCCTAGATACACCTCTGATACTCCCAGGTACACCACTGACACTCCTGGTACTCCTCTGACACTCCCTGGTACACCTCCGACACCCCAGGCCACCATTGAAACTCCCAGGTACACCTCCTCTGACACTCCCAGGTACCTCACTGACACTCCCTGGTACACCTCTGATACTCCCAGGTACACCTCTGACACTCCCAGGTACACCTCTGACTCCCTCCGAAGTACACCTCTGACACTCCCAGGTACATCCCCAGACACCCGGGGCACACCCCGGACACTCCCCACATACACTCTCTGACACTCCCCGGTACACCTTCTGACACTCCTGTGTACACCCCTGACATTCCACGCATACCCCCTGACACTCCCGGGTACTCCACTGACACTCCTGCACCCCTCTGACAATCCGGCCACCTTGCACACTCCCTGCGCTGCTCAGACACCTCCCAGGTACATCTCTGACACTCCCAGGAACACCTCTACCACTCCCAGGTACACCTCTGACACTTTGTGTACAATCCCTGACACTCCCAGGTGGCCATTTCAGACACCAGATACACCTCTGACTTTCCCAGGTACTCCTCCGACCTCCCCAGGCACACCTGAGACACCTCAGGCTACACCCCCTGACATTCCCAGGCACACCCCTGACACCTCCCAGGTACACCCCTGACACCCAGGTACACCTCTGACATTCCTGGTAACCCTGTGACACTCCGTCGGCCACCTGCGATACCCCCAGGCAGACTTTGACATTCCCTGCACCTACCGACACTCTGGTCGCCACCCCAGACACCCCAGGCACACCAGACACTCAGGTACACCCTCACCCCCAGGTACACCTCAGACAATTCCCAGGCACACCTCTGACACTCCCAGGTACACCTCTGACACTCCCAGGTACACCTCAGACACTCCCAGGTCCAATGACACTCCCTGGTACACCTCTGATACCCCAGGCACACCTCTGACACTCCCAGGTACACCTCAGACACTCCCAGGCACACCTGCACACTCCCAGGCACATTCCTGACACCCGGTACACCTCTGCCACTGCGCCACCTCTACTCCCAGGCCACCTCTGACACCTCTGCGCTACATTTCACCCTCCCAGGCCACCTGACACCCCAGGCACACCGCTGACACTCCAAGGTACTCCTCTGACACCCCGGGTACAGCTTTGACACTCCCAGGCACAAATCTGACAACTCCCAGGTACACATCTGACACTCCCAGTTACACCTCCGACACTTCCCAGCTAACCTCTGACATCTAGCCACTCCCGACACTCCCAGGTACAACCCTGACACTCCCAGGTACAACTCTGATACTCCAGGTACTCTGACACCTCCAGGTTCACCTTGACACTCCCTGGTACACCAATGACACTTCCAGGCACACACTCCTGACACTCTCAGGTGCCACCACTGACACCATTATGTACACCTCTGACACTCCCTGGTACTTTGACGCTCCCAGGCACTCTCTGACACTTCCAGGTACACCTCATACACCCTGCGGGCCACCCTGCATTCCCATGCACACCTCTGACACTCCCAGGTACACCTTAACACTCCCTGATACACCCTCCAACACCCCAGCACACATCCGACACTCCCAGGTACACCTGACACTCCCAGGCACACCTCCGATACTCCCAGGCACACTCTGACTTTCCCCAGTACTCCTCTGACCCTCCCAGGTACACTGCACACCCAGGCACACCCCTGACATTCCAGGCACACCCCACACCCCTGGCACACCCCGACACACAGGCACACCCCTGACACGCCCAGCACACCCAGACACTCCCAGGCACACCCTGATACCCAGGCACACCCCGACATCCCCAGGCACCACTGACACCTCAGGCACACCCTAGACACTCCCAGGCACACCCCAGACACCCCAGGTACACCCCAGACACCCCAGGCACACCTCTGACACCCAGGCACACCCTGACACCCCCAGGCACACCTCAGACACCCCAGGCAGTCCAATGACACCCCTGGCACACCTCTCATACCCAGGCACACCTCTGACACCCCCAGGCACACCCCAGACACCCCAGGCACACCCCCAGACACCCCAGGTACATCTCTGACACCCCAGGCACACCTCTGCCACCCCGAGGCACACCCTGACACCCCAGGCACACCTCAGACACTCCCAGGCAGTCCCAATGACACCTGACACACCTCTCACACCCAGGCACACCTCTGACACCCCAGGCACACCCCAGACACCCCAGACACTCGACAATCCCAGGCCATCCTACACCCCAGGCACACCCACAATTTGCACACCTCGACACCCCCAGGCACACCTCTGACTCTCCCAGGCACATTTCAGACCCTCCCAGGCACACCTCAGACACTCCCAGGCACACCCGCTGACACCCCAGGTACCTCTGACACTCCTGGCACAGCTTTGACACTCCAGGTACACATCTGACACCCCTGCGCACACATCTGACATCCCAGTCACCTCCGACACTCCCAGGCTTACACCCCTGACACTCCCAGGCACACCCCTGCCAAATTTGGCACACCCTGACACTCCCAGGTACACCTCTGACACCTCCAGGTTCACCTTGACACTCCCAGGCACACCAACGACACTCCCAGGCACACCCTGATTCTCTCAGGTACACCACTGACACCACAGGCACACCTCTGACACTTCCAGGTACCTTTGGACGCCCCAGGTACCTCTGACACTTCCAGGTACTCTCTGACACTCCCAGGTACATCCTCTGACACTCCCAGGCACACCTCTGACACTCCCAGGCACGCCCCTGAGACCCCACCACACCTGACCTCCCAGCTACACCCCCTGACACTTCCAGGCACTCCTCTGACTCCCCCGGCACAGCCATGACACCCAGGTACACATCTGACACCCCAGGCACACATCTGAAACCATCACAATTCTGACACTTGCACACCCCAGACACCCAGGCACACCCCAGACCACCCCACACACACCTGACACCCCTGGCACTCTGACACTTACACCACTGACACCCCAGGCACCACTGACACCCAGGCACACCCTGACACCCAGGCACACCGCTGACACACCCAGGTACTCCCTGACACGCCGGTACAGCTTGACATTCCAGGTACACCTGACACTCCCAGGTACAGCTCCACACCCCAGCACACCTCTACACTCCGTGCCACCGCTGACACTCCCAGGCACACCTCTGATATTCCCAGGCACACCTCTGACACCTCCAGGTTCACCTTGACACCCCCAGGTACACCAATGACACTCCAGGCACACCTCTGACACCCCCAGGCACACCACTGACACTCACCAGGCACACCTTGACACTCCCAGGCACCTTTGACGCCCCAAGTACCTCTGACACTCCCAGGCACACTTACACACCAGGCACACCTCTGTGACACCCCAGGCACACCCCTGACACTCCCTTAACACTCCCTGGCACACTCTGACACCCCAGGCACACATCCTGACACTCCCAGGCACAACTCCGACACCCCAGGCACACTCTCTGATACCCCAGGCACACCCCCACACTCCCCAGGTACACCGCTGACACTCCAGGCACTCCTCTGACGCTCCGGCACTCCCTCTGACACTCCCCAGGTACATCTCTGACACTCCCCAGGCACACTCTGACACCCCCACTTACACTCTGACCTCCCAGCCACACCCTGACACTCCCAGGCACACCTCTGACACTCGGCACATCTCTGACACTCCCCAGCACCTCTGCCACTCTTAGGTACACCTCTGACACCCCAGGCACACCTCTGACACTCCTGCACATTTCAGACCCCAGGCACACCCCAGACACTCCCAGGCCACACCGCTGACACTCTAAGGTACTCCTCTGACACTCCTGCACAGCTTTGACACTCCCAGGCACACATCTGACACTCCCAGGTACACATCTGACACTCCCAGGTACATTTCAGACCCTCCCAGGCACACCTCAGACACTCCCCACACCGCTGACACTCTAAGGCACTCTGACACCTGCACAGCTTGACACCCCAGGCACAAATCTGACACTCCCAGGCACACATCTGACACTCAGTTACACCTCCGACACTCCCAGTTACACCCCTGACACTCCCAGGTACACCCCCTGACATTCCCAGGCACACCTGACACTCCCAGGTACACCTCTGATACTCCAGGTACACCTCTGACACCTCCAGGTTCACCTTTGACACCCCAGGCACACCAATGACACTCCCAGGCACACCTCTGACACTCCGGCACACCACTGACACTATCAGGCACACCTCTGACACTCCCAGGTACCTTGACGCTCCCAGGTACCTCTCTGACACTTCCAGGCACACCTCATACACTCCCCAGGCACACCCCAAAACTCCCATGTACACCTCTGACACCCCAGGCACACCTTTAACACTCCCTGATACACCCTCTAACACCCCAGGTACACATCCGACACCGGCACACCTCCGACACCCCAGGCACACCTCCGATACTCCCAGGCACACCTCTGACTTTCCCCAGGCACTCCTCTGACCTCCCAGGCACACCTCAGACACTCCCAGACACACCCCGACATTCCAGGCACACACCCCTGACACTCCCTGGCACACCCCTGACATTGCCAGGCACACTCTGACACGCCCAGGCACACCCAGACACCCCCAGGCACACCTGCGATACCCCAGGCACACTTTGACATTCCCAGGCACTCCACTGACACCTCCAGGCACACCTCAGACACCCCAGGCACACCTCAGACACCCCAGGCACACCCCAGCACCCCAGGCACACCTCTCACACCCCAGGCACACCCTGACACCCCAGGCACACCTCAGACACCCCAGGTAGTCCAATGACACCCCTGGCACACCTCCACACACCCAGGCACACCTCTGACACCCCAGGCACACCCAGACACCTGCACACCAGACACCCCAGGCACATCTCTGACACCAGGCACACCCTCTGCCACCCCAGGCACACCCCTGACACCCCAGGCACACCTCTGACACCCCAGGCACATTCTCAGACACTCCCAAGACACCCCACTCTCCCAGGCACCTCTGACCCCAGGCACACACCTCAGACACCCCAGGCACACCCCTGACATTCCCAGGCACACCCCTGACACCCTGGCACACCCTGACACCAGGCACACCTCACACGCCCAGGCACACCTGTGACACTCCCAGGCACACCTGCGATACCCCCCACACCCTTTGACATTCCCCAGGCACTCCACGACACCCCAGGACACACCCCAGACACCCCAGGCACACCCCAGCAGGCACACCCCAGACACTCCCCAGGCACACCTCTCTGCCACCCCAGGCACACCTCTGACACCCAGGCACACCTCAGACACTCCCCAGGTAGTCCAATGACACCCCCTGGCCACCTCCTCACTCCCCAGGCACACCTCTGACACTCCCCAGGCACACCTCAGACTCCTCCCAGGCACACCCCAGACACCCCAGCATCTCTGACACCCCAGGCACACTCTGCCACCCCCAGGCACACCCTGACCCCAGGCACACCTCTGACTCTCCCCATTTGCACCTCCCAGGCACCCCAGACACTCCCAAGCACACCGCTGACACTCACAGGTACTCCTGACACTCCCTGCACAGCTTTGACACTCAGGCACACATCTGACACCCCCAGGCACATCTGACACTCCAGTTACACCTCCGACACTCCAGTTACAACCCTGACACTCCAGGTACACCCCTGTCACTCCCCAGGCACACCTCTGATACTGGCACACCTCTCTGACACCCAGGTTCACCTTGACACTGGTACACCAATGACACTCCAGGTACACCTCTGATTCTCTCCAGGTACACCACTGACACTATCAGGCACACCTCTGACACTCCCAGGTACCTTTGACGCTCCCAGGTACTCTCTGACACTTCCAGGTTCTGACACTCCCCAGGCACACCTCATACACTCCAATGTACACCTCTGACACTCCCCAGGCACACCTTTAACACTCCTGATACACCTCTAACACCCCCAGCACATCCGACACCCGCGTGCCAACCCGACACACCCAGGTACACCTGACACTAGGCACACCTCTGACACTCCCAGGCACACCGCTGACACTCCCAGGTACTCCTCTGACACCCCAGGTACCTCTGACACTCCCAGGCACATCTCTGACACTCCCAGGCACACTCCACACCCCACTTCACACCTCCGACCCCAGTTACACCCCTGACACTCCCGTGCACCCTCTGACCTCCCCGGTACAGCTTTGACACCCCAGGCACATCTCTGACACTCCCGCACACTCTGACACCCCACTTCACCTCCGACACTCCCCAGTTACACCCTGACACTCCCGGCACACCCCACACCCCAGCAACACCCCAGACACCCCAGGCACATCTGACACCCCAGGTACACCTTGACACCCTAGGCACACCTATGACACCCACAGAAACCTGACACTCCAGGTACCCTCTGACACTCCAGGCACACCCCTGCACCTGATGTACATCCCAGACACTCCAGGTACACCTCTGACACTCCAGGCATCCTCTGACACTCCCCAGCCACACCCCTCAGACACCCCAGGCACATCTGACACCCCCAGGCACACCTGACACTCCTAGGAACACCCATGACATCACAGACCTCCCGACACTCCCAGGCACACCTCTGACACTCCCAGGCACACTGACACTCCCAGGCACACCACTGACACTCCCAAGTATACCTCTACATCCCAGGAATACCTCTGACAGTCCCAGTTACACCTCCACACTCCCAGTTACACCCCTGACACTCCCAGTTACACCCTGACACTCCCAGTTACATCCTGACACCCCAGGCACACCTCTGATAATCCCAGGTGCACACCCTGACACCTCCAGGTTCACCTTGACACTCCAGGTACACCAATGACATCCTAGGCACACCTCTGACACCCAGGCACACCTCTGACACCGGCACACCCCGACACCTACACACACTCCAGCACACCTCTGACACCCAGGTACACCGCTGACACCCCAGGTCTCCCTGACACCCTACAATCTAAGGCACACCTCCTGACACTGGTACAGCCCAACACTCCAGTACACCTCTGACAGTCCCAGTTACACCTCTGACACTCCCAGTTACACCCCTGACACCCCCAGGCACACCCTGACACTCTGGTGCACACACCTCTAATACTCCCAGGCCTCTGACACCTCCAGGTTCACCTTGACCCCAGGCACACCAAAGACACCCCAGCACACCCCTGACACTCCCAGGCACACCACTGACACTAACAGGCACACCTCTGACACCAGGCACCCTTGACGCCCCAGGCCCTGACACTCCAGGTACACTCATACTCCCAGGCACACCCCAGACACCCCAGGCACACCTCTGACACCCCAGGCACACCTTTAACACCCCTGCACACCCCAACACTTGCCACATCCGACACCAGGCACACCTGACACCCCAGGCACACCTCCACACTCCCCAGGTACACCTCTGACACTCCCAGGCACACCTCGCTGACACTCCCCAGGTACTCTGACACCCCAGGTACTCCTGACACTCCCAGGTACACTCCCTGACACTCCCAGGCACACCTCTGACACTCCCAGGCACGCCCTGACACCCCAGGCACACCTCCGACCTCCCCATGCCACCCCTGACACTCCCAGGCACACCCCTGACACCCCAGGCAACCCCTGATACTCCCAGGCACATCTCTGACACCCCAGGCACACCCCAGACACCCCAGGCACACCTCTGTCACCCCAGGCACCCCTGTTACAGCTCACTGGTATCTGACACCTGCACCCACCGACACCCTGGCAACTCCCTGACACCCCAGGCACACCCCAGACCCCAGGCACACCTCAGACACCCCAGGCACACCCCAGACACCCCAGGCACATCTCTGACACCCCCAGTACCCTGCCACTCCCCATGCACACCTCAGACACTCCAGGCACACCCCTGACATCCCCAGGCACACCCCTGACACTCCCAGGCACACCCTGACACGCCAGGCACACCTCTGACACTCCAGGCACGCCTGTGACACTCCCCAGGACACACGTCCCATGCCTCAGGCACACTTTGACATTCCCCAGGCACCCACTGACACTAGGCACACCTCAGACACCCCAGGCACACCCCAGACACCCCTGGCACACCCTCTGACACTCCAGGCACACCTGACACCCAGGCACACCCCTGACACCCAGGTTCACCTTGACACCCCAGGCACAGCCCACACCCCCAGCACACCTCTGACACCCCAGGCACCATGACACCCCAGGCACTCCCCTGACACCCCTGCACAGCTTAGACACTGGCACACCTCCGACACAGGTACAGCCCACACTCCAGCACACCTTGACACTCCCCAAGCACACCGCTGACACTCCCCAGGCTCCTCTGACACTCCCTGGCACAGCTTGACACTCCAGGCACACATCTGACACTCCCAGTCACACCTGACACCCCAGTTACACCCCTGACACTCCCCAGGTACACCCCTGACACTCACCAGGTACACCTCTGATATCCCCAGGTACCTCTCTGACACTCCCCAGATACCCCTCCTGACACCCCCAGGCACACCTCTGACACTCCCCAGGCACACCGCTGACACTCCCAGGCACTCCTGACACCCCAGGCACCTCTGACACCCCAGGCACATCTCTGACACCTGCACGCCTCTGACACGCCCACTCACACCTCCTCCTGCCACACCCTGACACTCCCAGGCACTCCTCTGACTCCTGCAGTTTTGACACTCCAGGCACATCTGACACCCCAGGCACACATCTGACACCCTGTGCACACCTCCCGACACCCCCAGCTGCCACCTGACACCCAGGCACACCCCTGACACCCCAGGCACACCCCTGACACCAGGCACATCTCGACACCGCCAGCACACCCCAGACACCCCAGGCACACCCCACCTGGCACACCCCCAACCCAGGCACACCCCAGACACCCCAGGCACACCTCTCACACCCCCAGGCACACCTCTGTCACCCCAGGCACACCCTGCACCTGCACACCCTGCACAGCTGCACATCTCACACCCCAGGCACCTCTGCCACCCAGGCACACCTCAGACACTCCAGGTACACCCTGACACTCCCCAGGCACACCCCTGACATTGCCAGGTACACCCTGACACTCCAGGCACACCCTGACACTCCCAGGCACACGTGCGATACCCCAGGCACACTTTGACATTCCCCAGGTACTCCACTGACACCTCAGGCACACCCTCAGACACCCCAGGCACACCTCAGACACTCCCCAGGCACACCCCCAGACACCCCCAGCAACATCTCTGACACCCCAGGTACACCTCTGCCACTCCCAGGCACACCTCTGACACTCCCAGGCACACCTCAGACACCCCAGGTAGTCCAATGACACCCCTGGCACACCTCTGATACTCCCAGGTACACCTCTGATACTCCCAGGTACACCTCTGACACCTCCAGGTTCACTCTTGACACCCCAGGTACAGCCCAACACTCCCAGTACACCCTGACACTCCCAGGTACACCGCTGACACTCCGGTACCCCCCTGACACTCCTGCACAGCTTTGACACTCCCAGGTACACTCTGACCTCGCCCAGCCCAATACCCAGTACACCCTTGACACCCCAAGCACACCGCTGACACTCCCAGGTACTCCTCTGACACTCCCCTGCCAGCTTTGACACTCCCAGGCACACATCTGACACTCCCAGGTACACATCTGACACTCCCAGTTACACCTCCGACACCCCAGCTACACTCCTGACACTCCCAGGTACACCCCTGACACTACCAGGTACACCTCTGATACTCCCAGGCACACCTCTGACACCCAGGTTCACACTTGACACCCACACCAATGACACTCCCCAGGTACACCTCTGACACTCTCAGGTACACCCCAGACACTCCCAGGTACACCTCTGACACTCCCAGGTACACCTTAACACTCCCTGCACACCCCACACTCCCAGGCACACATCCGACACCCCCAGGTACAACCTGACACTCCCAGGTACACCTCCGATACTCCCAGGTACACCTCTGACACCCCAGGTACACCGCTGACACTCCCAGGTACTCCTTGACACTCCCAGGTACTCCTCTGACACCCCAGGTACATCTCTGAAACCCCAGGTACACCTCTGACACCCCAGGCACGCCCTGACACCCCACCCACACCTCCCACCTCCCTGTTACACCCCTGACACTCCGAGGTACTCTGACTCTCCCGGTACAGCTTTGACACTAGGTACACATCTGACACTCCCAGGTACACATCTGACACTCCCAGTTACACCTCCGACACTCCCAGTTACACCCCCTGACACTCCCAGGCACACTCCGACACTCCCAGGTACACCCCTGATACTCCCAGGTACACCTCTGATACCCCCAGGCACATCTCTGACACCCAGGCACACCCCAGACACTCCCCAGGCACACCTCTCACACTCCCCAGCCACACCTCCTAACACTCCCCAGGCACACCCCAGACACTCCCAGGCACACCTCACACTCCCAGGTACACCCTGACACTCCCCAGGTACAGCCCACACTCCCAGAGCACACCTCTGACACTCCTGCACACCCTGACACTCCCAGGTACCCTCTGACACTCCCCTGGCACAGCTTTGACACTCCCCAGGCACATCTGACACTCCCAGGTACACATCTGACACTCCCAGGTTACACCTCCTGACACTCCCAGTTACACCCCTGACACTCAGTACACCCTGACACCCCAGGCACACCTCTGATACTCCCACACCTCTGACACCTCCAGGCTTCACCTCTGACACTCCCAGGCACACCAATGACACTCCCAGGCACACCTCTGACACTCTCAGGTACACCACTGACACTATCAGGTACACCTCTGACACTCCCAGGTACACCTTTGACGCTCCCAGGTACTCCCTCTGACACCCCAGGCACACCCCAGACACTCCCAGGCACACCTCTGACACTCCCCAGGCACACCTTTAACACTCTGCACACCCCAACACTCTCAGGTACACATCCGACACCCCAGGTACACCTCCGACACTCCCAGGTACACCTGATACCCCAGGTACACCTCTGACACCCCAGGTGCCACCGCTGACACTCCCAGGTACTCCAATATTCCCAGGCACACCCCTCCTGATACTCCTGTGTACACTTTGACACTCCCAGGTACTCCACTGACACTCCCAGGTACACCCCTGCCAGACACTACCAGGTGGCCACCTCGTGACACTCCCAGGCAGTCCACACTGGACACTCCTGGTACACCTCTGATACTCCCAGGCACCTCTGGACACTCCCAGTGTACACCTGGTGACACTCCCAGGCCACCTCAGACACCTCTGCAAACCCTGTGACAATCCCAGGTACACCTCTGTGACACTCCCAGGTACATTCCTTGACGCCCCAGGCACACCTCCTGCCACTCCTGTGCACACACTCCCTGACACTCCCAGGTACATTTCTGCATACTCCTGGTATTACAATCTCCTGACACCTCTGTGTACTCTCTTAAACCTCCCAGGTAACTCTCAGACACCTAGTACACCCTCCGACACTCCCAGCTACACCCCTGACACTCCCAGCCACACCCCCTGACACTCCCAGGTACACCCCTGACACTCCCAGATACACTATGATACTCCCAGGTACACCTCCGACACCTCTGTACTCCACTGACACCCCTGGAAACTCCCTGACAATTCCTGTGGCCACCTCTACACTCCCAGGTACACCCCTGTACACTTCCCAAGTACACCCCCGGGACACCAGGTTCACCTCTGACACTCCCAGGTGTACTCACCACAATTCTGTGTACCTACTGACACTCCCGGGTACACCCCTGACACCTCCCAGGCACCTGACACCTCCCAGGTACACCTCTGACACTCCCAGGCCACCCTTGATACCTCCCAGGTTCACTCTTGACACTCCCAGGTACACCAATGACACCTTGGTGTACACCTCTGACACTCCCAGTTACACCTTCGACACTTCCCAGTTACACACACCTGACTCTCCCAGGTATACCTTGGCCACTCCCAGGTACACCTCTGACACTCCCAGGTACACCTCTGACACCTCCAGCTTCACTCTTTTGACACTCCCAGGTACAACACCACGACACTCCCAGTACACCCCTGACACTCCCAGGCCACCTCAGACACTCCTGTACACCTCCGGACACCTCAGGTACAGCGCCCACACCCCAGCACAATTCCTCTGACACCTCCCAGGCACACGCTGACATTCCCGTGGTGTATTCCTGACACTTCCTGGGTTCAGTTGACACTCCCAGGTACACTTCCGGACACTCCCAGGTACAGCTCCAATACTCCCAGTACACCTCTGATACTCCTAGGCTACCCGCTGACACTTGGTGTACTCTCTGACACTCCTGGGTACATTCTTTTGACACTCCCAGGCTGCCATCTGACACGGTGCGGCCATATTCATTACCCCAGTTGCTACCTCCGATACTCCCAGTTACACCCTGACACACTCCCAGGTACACCCCCGACACCTCCCAGGTACACCTCTGATACTCAGGCACACCTCTGACACCTCCAGGTTCACCTTGACACTCCCAGGTGGGCCTCAATGACACTTCCCAGGCCACCTTCCTGACACTCCCAGGTACACCCTATGACACCACAGGTACACCTCTGACACTCCCAGGTACCTTGACGCTCCCAGGTACTTCCTCTGGACAATTTTGCATGCCTCATATACTCCCAGGTACACTCTCAGACACTCCCAGGTACACCTCTGACACTCCAGGCTACCTTAACACTCCCTGGTACACCTCTAACACTCCCAGTGCACACATCCGACACTCCCAGGTACACCTCCACACTCCCATGTACACCTCCTGGCTACTCCCTGGTACACCTCCTCTCTGACACTCCCAGGTACACCGCTGACACTCCCAGATACCTCTCCTGACACTCCCAGGTACCCCCTCTGACACTTCCAGGCCATCTCTGACACTCCCAGGTACACCTCCCTGACACTCCCCAGGTACGCTCCCTGACACTCCAACTTACACCTCCGGGACCCTCCCAGTTACACCCCTGACACTCCCAGGTACTCCTGACTCTCCTGCAGCTTGACACTTCCCAGGTACACATCTGACACCTCCCAGGTACACACATCTGACACTCCCAGTTACACACCTCCGACACTCCTGTGCCAAGCACACACCTGACAATTCCCAGGTACCTCGATACCTCCCAGGTGCACCTCTGATACACCTTGCAGACCTCTGAGCCACCTCCAGGTTCACCTTGACATCCCAGGTACACCTGGGCCGAGACTCCTGTGTACACCTCTGACACTCCCAGGTACAATTCCTGATAATTTCAGGCTACCTCCGACACTTCCCAGTTACACCCCTGACACTCCCAGTTACACCCCTTACACTCCCAGTTACACCTCTTACACTTCCTGTGTGCTACCTCGCATACTCTGTGATACCCTCTGGATACTCCTGTGCCACTGACACTCCCAGGTACTTTCTGGACACTCTGCATACCTTCCACACTCCTGGTGTACACCTTGGACACTCCCAGGTACAATTCCCTGACACTCCCAGGTACTCCACTGACACTCCCTGGTACACCTCCTCTTGATACCAGGGGTACACCTCTGACACTCCCAGGACAATTCCTGACTCTCCTGGGTACAATTCCCTGACACTCCCAGGTACACCCCAGACACTCCCAGGTATACCTGTGACACTCCCACATACACCTCTGACACTCCCTGCACTCCTCTTACACTCCTGGTGTACCTCTGACACTCCCACATACACCTCTGACACTCCGTGGTACTCTGACGCTCCCAGGTACTCCTCTCTCACACCTCCCAGGTACCTCTGACACTCCTGGGTACACTCTGACACTCGGGATGTGCTGGTCCTGCATACTCCTGTGTACACCCCTCTGGGACACTCCTGTGTACTTCTGCCACTCCCAGCTACCCTCAGACACTCCCAGGCACACCTCTGCCACTCCCAGGTACACCTCTGACAATTCTGTGGTACACCTCTGACAATTCCCAGGTACATTTGTGACACTCCTCAGACAATACCTCTGACATTCCCAGGTACTTTCTGACCTCCCAGGCTACTCTCAGACTTCCCAGGAACACCCCTGACATCTCCCCCAGGCACACCTCTGACACTCCCAGGTACTCCTCTGATACCTCCCAGCTACACCTCAGACACCCCAGGTACACCCCTGACACTCCCAGGTACACCTCTGATACCCCAGGCACCCCTGACACCTCCAGGTTCACCTTTGACACTCCCAGGTACACCAATGACACCGTACACTCTCACACTCCTCAGGCACACCACTGAACACTATCAAGTACACCTCCTCTACACCCCAGGTACTCCTTCTGACGCTCCCAGGTACTCCTCTGACACTTCCAGGTACACCTCATACACCCCAGGCACACCTTTAGACACTCCCAGGCACACTCTTGACACCTCCAGGCACACCTTTAACACTCTCTGGTACACCCCTACCACCCCAGGACACATCCGACACTCCCAGGCACACCTCCGACACTCCCAGGTACACCTCCGATACTCCCAGGGTACACCTCTGACACTCAGGTACACCGCTGACACCCCAGGTACTCCTCTGACACCCTGTACTCCTCTGACACTTCAGGCACATCTCTGACACCTCCTAGGCACACCTCTGACACTCCCAGGTGCCCCTGACACTCCAACTTACACACCTCCGACCTTCCCAGTTACACCCCTGACACCCCAGGTACTCCTCTGACTCTCCCGGTACAGCTTTGACACTCCCAGGTACACATCTGACACTCCTAGGTCCAACATCTGACACTCCCAGTTACACCTCCGACACTCCAGTTACACACCTGACACTCCCAGGTACACCCCTGACACTCCCAGGTGCACCTCTGATACCCCAGGCAGCTCTGACACTCCAGGTTCACCTTGACACCTCAGGACACCAATGACACTCCCAGGCATACCTCTGACACTCCTAGGTACACCTCTGACACTCCCAGTACACCCCTGACACTCCCAGTTACACCCTGACACTCCTAGTTACACCTCCTTTACACTCCCAGGTACACCCCGTACACTTCCAGATACACCTCTGATACTCCCAGGTACACCACTGACACCTCCCAGGCACTCCACTGACACCCCTGGCACACCTCTGAACTCCCAGGTACACCTCTGACACTCCCAGGCACACCTCTGACACTCCCAGGCATCTCTGACACCCCAGGTACACCCCAGACACCCCAGGTACACCCCAGACACCCCACATACACCTCTGACACCTCCGTGGTACCTCCTGACGCCCCAGGTACACCTCTCACACTCCCAGGCACTCCTCTGACACTCGGCACACACCTCTGACACCATGTACATCCCAGACACTCCCCAGGTACACCTCTGACACTCCCAGGTACTCCTCTGACACTCCCAGCTACCTCAGACACTCCCAGGTACACCTCTGACACCCCAGGCACACCTCTGACACCCCAGGTACACCTCTTGACACTCCCAGGCACACCTCTGACACTCCCAGGCACACCCTGACACCCCAGGTACACCCCAGACACCTCCCAGGCACACCCTGACATTCCCAGGCACACCCCAGACACCCCAGGTACATCTGACACTCCCAGGTACACCTCCTGACAATCCCAGGCACACCTTGACACTCAGGAACACCTCTGACACTCAGGTACACCTCTGACACTCCCCAGGTACACACCCTCTCATACTCCCAGGTATACCTCTGACAATCCCAGATACACCTCTGACACTCTAAGGAACACCCTGACACCCCAGGTACAACTCTCATACTCCCAGGTATACCTCTGACACTCCAGTTACACCTCCGATACTCCCAGTTACACCCCCAGACACTCCCAGGTACACCCCAGACACTCCCACATACACCTGTGACACTCCCCTGGTACTCCTCTGACACCCCAGGTACCCCTCTGACACCCCACACACCCTGACACCCCCGGTACTCCTCTGACGCTCCCAGGTTCTCCCTCTCACACCCCAGGTACTCCTCTGACACCCCGCACACCTCTGACACCATGTACATCCCAGACACCCCAGGCACACCTCTGACACCCCAGGTACACCTCAGACACTCCCAGGCACACCCCTGACACCCCAGGCACACCTCTGATACTCCCAGGCACACCCCTGACACCTCCAGGTTCACCTTGACACTCCCAGGCACACCAATGACACTCCAGGTCACACCTCTGACACTCTCAGGTACACCACTGACACTATCAAGCACACCTCTGACACTCCCAGGTACTCCTTTGACGCTCCCAGGTACTCCTCTGACACTTCCAGGTCACACCTCATACACCCCAGGTACACCCTCAGACACTCCCAGGTACACCTCTGACACTTCCAGGTACACCTTAACACCTCCTGGTACACCTCTAACACTCCCAGGTACACCTCCGATACCCCAGGTACACCTCTGACACTCCCAGGTACACACCGCTGACACTCCCAGGTACCTCTGACACTCCCAGGTACCCTCTGACACTCCAGGTACATCTCTGACACTCCCAGGCACACCCTCTGACACTCCCAGGTACGCCTCTGACACCCCACTTACACCTCCTGACCCTCCCAGTTACACCCCTGACACTCCCAGGTACTCCTCTGACTCTCCCGGGTACAGCTTTGACACTCCCAGGTACACATCTGACACTCCCCAGGTACACATCTGACACTCCCAGTTACACCTCCGACACTCCCAGCTACACACCTGACACTCCCAGGCACACCTCCCTTGACATCCCAGGCACACCTCTGACACCCAGGTTCTCACACCTTGACACCCCATGTACACCAATGACACCCCAGGTACACCTCTGACACCCCAGGCACACCGACACCCCAGGCACACCTCTGACACCCCAGTCACACCCCTGAAACTCCTAGTTACACCCCTGACACTCCCAGTCACACCCCTGACACTCCCAGGTACACCCCTCACACCCCAGATACACCTCTGATACCCCAGGCACACCACTGACACTCCCAGGTACCCTGATACCTCCCTGCACCCTGACACCCCAGGCACACCATTGAAACTCCCAGGCACACCCGTGACACTCCAGGTACCCACTGACACCCCTGGCACCTCTATAATTCCAGGCACACCTCTGACACTCCAGGCACCCCTGACTTCCTAGGCACACCCTGACACTCCCAGGCACACCCCAGACACTCCGGCACACCCCAGCCACCTCCCACATACACCTCTGACACTCCCTGGCACACCTCTGACACTCCCAGGTACCTCTGACACTCCCACATACACACCTCTGACACTCCTTGGTACCTCTGACGCTCCCAGGCACTCCCTTCTACACTCCCAGGTACCCTCTGACACTCCCAAGTACACCTCTGACACCCATGTACATCCCAGACACCCCAGGCACACCCTCTGACACTCCCAGGTACTCCTCTGACACTCCTAGCCACACCTCAGACACCCCAGGCACATCTGACACCCCAGGTCACACCTCTGACACCCTAGGTACACCTATGACACCTCACAGGAACACCTCCGACACTCCCAGGTACACCCTTACACTCTACCAGGTACATCTCTGACACTCCCAGGCACACCACCGACACTCCCAGGTATACCTCTGATACTCCCAGGAATACCTCTGACAGTCCTAGCAGCCCGACAATTCTGTAGTCACACCCCTGACACTCCCAGGCACACCTGTGATGCCCCAGGCACACCTCTGACACTCCCATTTACACCCTTGACACTCCCAGGCACACCCCTGACACTCCCAGGTACACCTCTGGTACTCCCAGGCACAACTCTGACACCTCCAGGTTCACCTTGACACTCCCAGGCACACCAATGACACTCCGTACACACCTCTGACACTCCTAGTTACACCTCCTGACACTCCAGTTACACCCCTGACACTGCCAGGTACACCCCTGACACTCCCAGGCACACCTCTGATACTCCAGGCACACCTCTGACACTTCCAGCTTCACCTTGACACCTCCCAGCTTCACCTTGACACTCCCCAAGCCACACCAATGACACTCCCAGGTATACTCTGACACTCCCAGGTACACATCTGACACTCCCAGGCACACCTCCTGACACCCAGGTACAGCCCATTACTCCCCAGTACACCTCTGACACTCCCAGGTACACCGACACTCCGGTACTCCCCTGACACTCCTGGGACAGCTTTGACACTCCCAGGTACACTCTGACACTCTTGAGGTCCCAACCCCAACCCCAGGTACCCCTGACACTCCCTGGGTACAGCTTTGGACACTCCCAGGTACACACATCTGACACTCCCAGGTACACATCTGACACTGCCAGGCACACCTCTGACACTCCCAAACACACCTCTGACACCCCAGGTACACCTCCCAGACACCCCAGGCACACCCCAGACACTCCCACATACACCCCTGACACCCCTGGTACCTCTGACACCCCACCCTCTGACACTCCCACATGCACCTCTGACACCCCTGGTACTCCTCTGACGCCCCGTACCCCTCCCTCACACTCCCAGGCACTCCCTCTGACACTCCCAAGCACACCTCTGACACCTGATGCACATCACAGACACTCCCAGGCACACCTCTGACACTCCCAGGTACCCTCTGACACTCCCAGCCACACCTCCAGACACCCCAGGCACATCTGACACCCCAGTGTACACCTCTTGACACTCCTAGGCACACCTATGACACTCACAGGAACACCTCCGACACTCTCAGGTATACTTTGATAATTCCCAGGAATACCTCTGACAGTCCCAGTTACACCTGACACTCCCAGTTACACCCCTGACACCTCCCAGGCACACCCCTGACACCCCAGGCACACCTCCATACTCCGGGTACAGCTTTGACACTCCCCAGGTACACACATCTGACACCCCAGGCACAAATCTGACACTCCCAGTTACACCTCCGACACTCCCAGTTACACCCCTGACACTCCCAGGCACACCACTGACACCCCAGGTACACCTCTGATACTCCCAGGTACACCTCTGACACTCCTGGGCACACCTCTGACACCTCCAGGTTCACCTTGACACTCCCAGGCACACCGGCTGACACCCCAGGTACTTTGACATTCCCAGGTACTTTGATACTCCAGGTACATCTCTGACACTCCCAGGTACACCTCTGACACTCCAGGTACGCCTCTGACACTCCAACTTACACCTCCGACCTCCCCAGCTACACCCTGACACTCCCAGCACACCCCTGACACTCCCAGGTACACCTCTGATACTCCCAGGCAGCATCTCTGACACTCCAGGCACACCCTAGACACTCCCAGGTACACCTCTCCACTCCCGCAGGCACACCCCACACCCCAGGCACACCTCCAGACACTCCCAGGCACACCTCTCACACCCCCAGGCACACCCTCTGTCACTCCCAGGTACTCCTGTTACAGTCCCTGGTACACCTCTGACACTCCCAGGTACACTCAGACACTCCCAGGTACACCCCAGACACCCCAGGTACACCTCAGACACTCCCAGAACATCTCTGACACTCCCCAGGCACACCCTACCACTCCCAGGCACACCTCTCGACACTCCCAGGTACACTCCTCTGACACTCCCAGGCACATTTCAGACACACTCCCAGACACACCTCTGACTTTCCTCCAGGTACTCCTCTGACCCTCCCAGGCACACCCTCAGACACTCCCAGGCACACCCCTGACATTCCCAGGCACACCCCTGACACTCCCTGGCACACCCTGACATTGCTAGGTACACCTCTGACACCCCAGGCACACCTGTGACACCCCCAGGCACACCTAGAGATACCCCCAGGTACACTTTGACATTCCCAGGTACTCCACTGACACTCTCAGGCACACCTCAGACACCCCAGGCACACCTCAGACACTCCCAGGCACACCTCAGACACACACTCAGGTACACCTCAGACACCCCAGGCACATCTCTGACACCCCAGGCACACCTCTGCCACTCCCAGGTACACCTCTGGCACTCCAGGCACACCTCAGACACTCCCAGGCAGTCCAATGACACTCCCTGGTACACCTTCTCATACCCCAGGCACACCTCTGACACCCAGGCACACCTCAGACACTCCCAGGCACACACCTCAGACACTCCCAGGCACATCTCTGACACCCCAGGTACACCTCTGCCACCCCAGGTACACCTCTGACACCCCATGTACACCTCTGACACTCCCAGGTACACATTTCTAGACCTTCCTCCCAAGCACATCGATGACACTCCCAGGCACATGACACTCCCAGGTACTCCTCTGACACCCCCGGGTACAGCTTTGACACTCCCGTACACATCTGACACCCCAGGTACACATCTGACACTCCCAGTTACACCCCTGACACTCCCAGTTACACCCCTGACACTCCCAGGTACACCCTCTGACACCTCCCAGGTACACCTCTGATACCCCAGTACACCTCTGACACCTCAGGTTCACCTTGACACTCCCAGGTACACCAATGACACTCCAGGTACACCTCTGACACCTCTGTACACCACTGACACTATCGGGTACACCTCTGACACTCCCAGGTACTCCTTTGACGCTCCCAGGTACTCCTCTGACACTCCAGGTACTCCTCTGACACTCGTGTACACCTCATACACTCCCATGGCCACCTCTGTCACCCCAGGTACACCTTTAACACCCCCTGATACACCTCTAACACTCCCAGGCACACATCCGACACCCCAGGCACACCTCCGACACTCCCAGGCACACCTATACTCCCAGGTACAACTCTGACACTCCCAGGTACACCGCTGACACTCCCAGGTACCCTCTGACACTCCCAGGTACTCCTCTGACACTCCCAGGTACATCTCTGACACTCCCAGGTACACCTCTGACACTCCCAGGTACGCCTCTGAGACTCACTTACACCTTCGACCCTCCCAGTTACACCCCCTGACACTCCCAGGTACTCCTCTGACTCTCCCGGGTACAGCTATGACACCTCCCAGGTACACATCTGACACTCCCAGTACACATCTGACACCATCAAGCACACCTCTGACACCCCAGGTACACCCCAGACACTCCCAGGTACACACCCCAGACACCTCCCACATACACCTCTGACACTCCCTGGTACTCCTCTGACACTCCCAGGTACTCCACTGACACTCCCAGGTACACCCCTGACACTCCTACAGGTACACCGCTGACACTCCCAGGTACTCCCCCTGACACCCTGGGTACAGCTTTGACATTCCCAGGTACACCTCCGACACCCCAAGTACAGCTCCAATACTCCCAGTACACCTCTGACACTCCCAGGTACACCGCTGACACTCCCAGGTACTCCTCTGACACCCCGGTACAGCTTTGACACTCCCAGGTACACCTCCGGACACTCCCAAGTACAGCTCCACACTCCCCAGTACACCTCTGACACTCCCAGGTACACCATGATGAACTCCCAGGTACCCCTCTGACACCCTGGGAACAGCTTTGACACTTGCGGCACACATCTGACACTCCCAGGTACACATCTGACACTGCCAGGTACACCCTTGACACTCCCAAATACACCTCTGACACCCCAGGTACACCCCAGACACTCCCAGGTACACCCCAGACACTCCCACATACACCCTCTGACACTCCCTGGTACACCCCTGACATTCCAGGTGACACCTCTGACACTCCCAGGCACACCGCTGACATTCCCAGGTACTCCTCTGACACTCCCAGGTACTCCTCTGACACTCCCAGGTACATCTCTGACACTCCCAGGTACACCTCCCTGACACTCCCAGGTACGCCTCTGACACTCCCACTTACACCTCCGACCCTCCCAGTTACACCCCTGACACTCCCAGGTACTCCTCTGACCTCCCGGGTACAGCTTGACACCCCAGTTACACATCTGACACCTGAGGTACACATCTGATACTCCCAGTTACACCTCCGACACTCCCAGTTACACACTTGACACTCCCAGGCACACCCCCTGACACTCCCAGGTACACCTCTGATACTCCCAGGTACACCTCTGACACCTCCAGGTTCACCTTTGACACTCCCATGTACACCAATGACACTCCCAGGTACACCTCTGACACTCCCAGGTACACCGCTGACACTCCCAGGTACACCTCTGACACTCCCAGTTACACCCCTGACACTCCCAGTTACACCCCTGACACTCCCAGTTACACCCCTGACACTCCCAGGTACACCCCTTACACTCCCAGATACACCTCTGATACTCCCAGGTACACCACTGACACTCCCGTGGTACTCTGACACTCCCTGTACACCTCCGACACTCCCAGGTACACCATTGAAACCCCAGGTACACCTCTGACACTCCCAGGTACTCCACTGACACTCCCTGGTACACCTCTGATACTCCCAGGTACACCTCTGACACTCCCAGGTACACCTCTGACTCTCCGAAGTACACCTCTGACACTCCCAGGTACACCCCAGACACTCCCAGGTACACCCCAGACACTCCCACATACACCTCTGACACTCCCTGGTACACCTCTGACACCCCAGGCACACCTCTGACACCCCAGGTACACCTCAGACACCCCAGGTACAGCTCAGACACTCCCAGGTACACCTCAGACACTCCCAGGTACACCCTCATACACTCCAATGTACACCTCTGACACTCCAGGTACACCTCTACCACTCCCAGGTACACCTCTGACACTCGCCTGAGCACCTCCGACACTCCTCCAGGTACATTTCAGACACTCCCAGACACCTCTGACTCTCCCAGGTACTCCTCTGACCCTCCCAGGTACACTCAGACACTCTGCAGTACACCCCCGACATTCCGCAGCACCCCTGACACTCCCAGGTACACCCCTGACAGTGCCAGGTACACCCCTGACACTCCCAGGTACACCCCTGTGACACTCAGGTACACCTGCGATACCCCCAGGTAGACTTTGACATTCCCAGGTACTCCACTGACACTCTCAGGTACACCTCAGACACCCCAGGCACACCTCAGACACCCCAGGTACACCTCAGACACCCCCAGGTACACCTCAGACACTCCCAGGCACACCGCTGACACTCCCAGGTACACCTCTGACACTCCCAGGCACACCTCTGACACCCCAGGTACACCTTCAGACACTCCCAGGTAGTTCAATGACACTCCCCTGGTACACCTCTGATACTCCCAGGCACACCTGACACTCCCAGGTACACCTCAGACACTCCCAGGTACACCTCAGACACTCCCAGGTACATCTCTGACACCCCAGGCACATCTCTGACACTCCCAGGTACACCTCTGCCACTCCCAGGTACACCTCTGACACCCCAGGTACACCTCTGACACTCCCAGGTACATTTCAGACCCTCCCAGGTACACCTCAGACACTCCCAGGTACACCGCTGACACTCTAAGGTACTCCTCTGACACTCCCGGGTACAGCTTTGACACTCCCAGGTACACATCTGACACTCCCAGGTACACATCTGACACTCCCAGTTACACCTCCGACACTCCCAGTTACACCCCTGACACTCCCAGGTACACCCCTGACATTCCCAGGTACACCCCTGACACTCCCAGGTACACCTCTGATACTCCCAGGTACACCTCTGACACCCAGGTTCACCTTTGACACTCCCAGGTACACCAATGACACTCCCAGGTACACCTCTGACACCTCAGGTACACCACTGACACTATCAGTACACCTCTGACACTCCCAGGTACCTCTTTGACGCTCCCAGGCTCCCACACTTCCAGGTACACTCCCATGCACCTCCCCAGGTACACCTCAGACACTCCCATGTACACCTCTGACACCCCAGGTACACCTTTAACACTCCCTGATACACCTCTAACACTCCCAGGCACATCCGACACTCCCAGGCACACCTCCGACACCCCAGGTACACCCCTGACATTCCCAGGTACACCCCCTGACACTCCTGGTACACCCCTGATATTGCCAGGTACACCCTGACACTCCCAGGTACACCTGTGACACTCCCAGGTACACACCTGCGATACCCCCAGGTACACTTTGACATTCCCAGGTACTCCACTGACACTCAGGTACACCTCAGACACTCCCAGGTACACCTCAGACACCCCAGGTACACCCTCAGACACTCCCAGGCACCTCTGCCACTCCCAGGTACACCTCTGACACTCCCAGGTACACCTCAGACACCCCAGGTAGTCCAATGACACCCCCTGGTACACCTCTCATACTCCCAGGCACACCTCTGACACCCCAGTACACCTCAGACACTCCCAGGTACACCCTCAGACACTCCCAGGTACATCTCTGACACCTCCCAGGCACACCTCTGCCACTCCCAGGTACACCTGACACTGAGGTACACCTCTCTGACTCTCCCAGGT